>NC_090194.1:34743282-34813282 GCF_024679245.1 Pseudorasbora parva
GGCTATAATATATATTATTAATATAGATTAATGCTTACAATTAAAGTTACTCAGTAAAGTGTAGCGTGATTTTCTCTTTCTTTTGTTCTTTGTTGACATGACAGACAGTAGCAGGTTTTTTAGGGGTCTGTTTGTCACTTTAAGAGCCAATGCACAGATCCAATACACTTTCACACAACATGCATTTTCTCTATTATTTACGTTCAGAATCTGACTGTTTTTACCTGAATACTGGGCAATATGTGCGTTTTGACATAATTTCGTATTTGTTTGTCTATGTGCAATAAGTCACAAAATATAAATTTTCGATATACTGGACAAAATAAGCACAAGCTATTGACATGTGAACGTGAATTGACATATGAATGTGAATGGGAAGAAACAAACAGAGAAGCAGCTTTTGTTTCTTTTGTGATAGACGCAAGACCACGCCGAACGCTGTGAGTGTGTGTTAGTTATCAGGAATGGCGAGAGAACATTGTGCTTGGGATGTTATTCCTTTTTGATCGACATTTGAATGTGGGTGAGTTTCATAAAACATAAAACAGTAACATTTGGAACAAAAAGCTGAGAAAATCACATTTTTGTGAAAGACTGTATCCAGATGGAGTAGAATGAATCCATCAACACCCCTAATAGTTCACAGTCCTGTAGCTCATTCTGGGTCCACATTTCATCCAGTAACATTAGATAGTTTTGATTTATATAATGTTTAATGTTGAAAACGTTATTTTGCATATGCATCTGCTTACATAGATCGCTTGTTGGAGGTTCAGTACTCAATCAGAATATGTGTAATAGCACCCCCTAGCTTCCAACAGTGAAAACCTGGAAAATTATGTGTTTGGCGGGGAAAGAGTTCATTTATAAACCCAAGCTGCCTGGCTAGCGCGCTTCCCATAATGTTTACACGTTAGGTCAGTATTCGGACAGGAGGCGGTATTTAACTGGCTGTTTGAACACATTCGACCACATGAGCATCTATGCTACGAAAGCAATCCAATCGAATGCATTTCTGACTACCTCTGGAATAAGGCTGAGCGATTTTATTGATTCTGCGATATAAATCAATATTTCCCCCCAAGAAAGTATCGTTTTTTTTGTGTGTTTTTTTGCCGCAAGTATAGATACATAAATCCCATTCAAATCCACAGTGTTTACCCCATAGGGTTAAAATCATGTTTTATTTCAAACTTACTTCATATCACTTTATACTTCATAAGTCGAGTGTTTTACATAACCTTCTGTTATCTCATGTGACTTCTGGTCAAAAAATCTGACAGAAAATACACAATGATAAAAGCTATGTTGAATAGCATTGCTTTATAGGCCTAATCTATTATGAAAACATTCAACATGTCATAAAGAACAGACAAACCATATATTGTCTCGCTTGTGTGTTTATTGTCTTCAAACGCGTCTATCTGCATGTTAGCAATCTCTGGAAGCTGTTTGTTTATGTGAATGTGAGGGAGTTCAATGTCACATGGTTTGTCACTTCTTCTTCATTGGTGCCGTATCTGGACTGAATGTCCATCAGGGCGCCCTCCGGCTGCCAGTATGAACTGAAAACACAGCACATCAGAGTATACAGTGCGCATAATGATACATAAAGATTAAATAAATAATACTTCTCTGTATAGAAATTTGACTCAAACATATGAGAATCTATCAATATTTCTCCACATCTGCACACATTTGAAGTAAAAGCCCTGAGGGAAGTTGTTTTGTCGAGAGTCTTCATGACGACCACAAAGGAGTTTTTTATGAATGGGAGCAAATAAAGCGCATATTACAATCAAAAGGTACCGACACTGATTTTCATATTAATAACTCCTTTCACATATTAACACATTACGGTCACTATAATACTTTTAAGAGTTAAACAGAGGTAAAAAAAACTTTAGTTTTTTTTACTTTTTAAAACTCCATTGTTAATTGCAATTCTGCACTTTATTTACTTTTCAAATGAATGTAAGCTACAGTTTTAATAAATTAAAAAAATGTTCTCAACACATCTTTGATTTGTTTTATCAAAGACAAGCTCAGAGCATTTTAGACCCGTTTACACCTGTATTTAGAGTCGTCCACATGAGATCTGATCGACACAAAACACTTTAAACCAGGTGTAAACAGGACCTAATACGATAAGTATGTATACTACTTACAAATATTTAATGCTTTTTAATTTTATTTTATACATTTTATATATAAAATGTATGTATACTGGGTTTATTAGGTGCCATAGTCATACATTTTACATTTACATTTATGCATTTTGCAGACGCTTTTATGCTTTCCCTGGGAATCAAACCATGACCTTGGCGTTGCTAGCGCCATGATCTACTGTTTGAACTACAGGAAAGCTCATACATAGTCATATAAGGCATAAAAAAGACACCCAGTATTTGTGAGTATTTGTCTACTTATGCTTATCACATTATCATGTATAATAGCTTATATATGTATTTATTATTATTGTTTTGTTTATCAAAGCATTCTGGAATTACTGTCTGGGTGACAAATACATACAGTAATAATAATGATAATCCATTACATTTATATAGAGCTTTTTCTAGACACCCAAAGCGCTTTACATATAGAAGGGGGGAATCTCCTCAACCATTACCAATGTGCAGCTTCCACCTGGATGATGCGACGGCAGCCATATTGCGCCAGAACGCCCACCGCACACCAGCTGATTGGTGGAGAGGAGACAGTGATTAGGCCAATCATTATGTGGGGATTATTAGGAGGCCATTATGGACAGGGGCCAATGGGCAAATTTGGCCAGGATGCCGGGGTTACACCCCTACTCTTTATCGAAAGACATTCTGGGATTTTAAACGACCACAGAGAGTCAGGACCTCGGTTTAACGTCTCATCTGAAGGACGGTGCTCTTTGACAGTATAGTTTCCCCATCACTATACTGGGGTGTTAGGACCCACACAGACCACAGGGTGAGCGCCCCCTGCTGGCCTCACTAACACCTCTACCAGCAGCTCCTGGTTTTCCCAGTTGGTCTCCCATCCAGGTACTGACCAGGCTCAGCCCTGCTTAGCTTCAGTGGGAAACCAGTCTTGGGCTACAGGGTGATATGGCTGCTGGTCTGCTGGCAATACAGTCCTGCTTTAGAGAACAGCATTTAGATTAGAAAAGACATTTTCATATTTTGTTGACCTATTCCTTTCAAACACTTCATGTGGTGGCAGCTCACTAGGTTTCACACTTAATGCAAACCGTTTTGATTCAAACGTTGATCATTCCTAACGCCCATTTTCTAACTTCTACAGAATGTGCAAACCTACACGGATGCGCTGTAATTTACAGATACAGAGAGACCCGTTGGCTTTATAGACCCGGGCTTACGTACATGAGGAGAGGAGAGAGCGAGGAACAGCATCTCGAGGGCCTGCCTATTAAATTTCCAATCAGACGCTGGCAGTGAGATGGCAACCATAAAACACAGATTCCCCTGGTGAAACAAGCCAACTGAAAGAAAGCCATTCTGAGAAGTGTGTGTAAGGGGGTGGGCGAGAAGCGTGGTGTATGTGAAGTGTTAAAATTTTAGTTGTAGCTTCAAGAACAGGAAGTGCTTTACCATTGGGTTTTTTGTTTGTTTGAGAGGCAGCAGGCGGTAATCACGGACGACCCGCGTGCCACGTCCTGTCCTCATCATCCACACGTCTCCCTCTGCGCAGATTAGGGCTTAATCGCACTAATTGAGTCGCCAGATGGATTTTTAAAAGGCTGGAAAATCAAAATGGCTCTGTAGTCATTAGCATCTTCAGCTTGTATAAAGACACGTGTGATAGTGCTGAATATTTGCAGTGACAACATGTAGAACAAAGCGTGTGTGTAAATTTTAATTGTCTAGTTTGATGATTGCTTCTGAGGTTCTGAAGTATATTTGGAGTCATTAAAGATAAAGTGAACGCAATTTGCAATGCAATTAACTTGCATATTGTGCTGTATTTTTATATGGAACAGAATATTCAGATGTGGAGACGGAGTTCAGTTCATCAGTTGGGATTTGATTGGTTTGTGAAATGCATTAGTAGTGTTTACCAAGTCAAGCTTTACTATACTATTCTATAATTTTTCATATGAATAACATGCATTTATGAAGAAAGTCATATCAATTTGTCCCTGTCAATGGTGGCTTTGACCTCTGACCCTCATCCTCTGCGATTGGCTCTTTTGCAGTTCCCCCTCTGTCCGTTTCTACCCACAATTCAACATCTATTTTCAGCGTATTGATTTCAAGCTGTGGTACGAGCTCAGCCTGGTGGGTGGTGTTTCGTTTAAAGTGTTTCTTGGCTGTCAATAGGCCACGTCCGACACACACACAGAGAAAAATATTTTCCACGTGCGACACTTCTGTGTCATGACGCAGGGTCTGTATTGATTCAGGTTAATTACTTTTAATAGAACTCACTGTCAGGGCTGTTTACAACGCCACTGTCTTCAGCGTGTGTGTAGCTCTGCTTGGGTTTTGTTTATATGCGATTGATTATCTTTTGGAAAGCTGTGTAATGATTTTACCGGCTTGAGAAATTAAAGCAATCACTTAAATGAGAATTTCTTACTTTGTCTTTTTTTTTTATTATTTTTTTTTTTTTACCATTTAAAAAAAAAAATGTATATGTTATGCACCGACCAGGCATAACATTATGACAGGTTAAGTGAATAACACTGATTATCTCTTCATCATGGCTCCTGTTAGTGGGGGGGATATTAGGCAGCAAGTGAACATTTTGTCCTCAGAGTAGATGTGTTAAAAGCAGGAAAAATGGGCAAGCGTAAGGATGTGACGGCTAGACGACTGGGTCAGAGCATCTCCAAAACTGCAGCTCTTGTGGGCTGTTCCCGGTCTGCAGTGGTCAGTATCTATCAAAAATGCTCCAAGGAAGGAACAGTGGAGAACCGGCCACAGGGTCATGGGCGGCCAAGGCTCATTGATGCACGTAGGGAGCGAAGGCTGGCCCGTGTGGTCCGATCAAACAGACAAGCTACTGGAGCTCAAACTCCTCCAGAAGTTAATGCTGGTTCTGATAGAAAGCTGTCAGAATACACAGAGCATCTCAGTTTGTTGCGTATGGGGCGGCATAGCCGCTGACCAGTCAGGGTGCCCATGCTGACCCCGCAGAAAGCACCAACAGTGGCACGTGAGCATCAGAACTGGACCACGGAGCAATGGAAGAAGGTGGCCTGGTCTCATGGTGATCTAAAAACACAGCGCTCCCACTGAAAACAAATTAATATGCCGAGCGAGTATTTCACATTGAAGTACTGAAGAATGCTCAAATTTGAGTAAAACGCAGCACTCATCACTGTCACTTTTTACCCAGACATCCAATCACAGTGGAGGAGGGGCGGGACAAATACCACTCTGACCAACCGCCACATTCTGTTTGTACAACAAGCAAAAACATTTAAAACACGAGCCAGAGCAAATGCATTTTATATTGTACACTGTAAAAAAAAAAAAAAAAAAAATCAGGCCCCAATTAAAGCTTCTCTAGTGTCTGATCACATCTAAATGATTTCAGTTGGCCAAATTGAATTTCTGTTAACTAAATTGCATCAATTCACAGAAATGAAATTTGGCCAACTGAAAAATTCAGATGTGATCAGACACTAGAGAATTTTTTTTACAGTGTAGTGGCATTTTTATATAGAATCAATACAGAAGCAATCTATCTGTAAAATGAGATACTACTAGTAACACTTTTGCCTATTATCCGTAACTTAAAAAGCAAAGAGGTTCAACTGAGAAAAAAGAAAAAAACATTTGCGCTCTCAAGCGCTTAAGCGTTTTAAGCTGGATAAAAACGCTTTGGTGGACATGCAGCCTTAATGTGAGGAAATTATGACAAAAAAGTTTCATTTTGGGGTCAACTAAATGTATACTTTTAGTGGGTTTTTAATGAAATATCTTTTACTGAAATTATACTCTAAATCAGGGGTTTTCAAACTGGGGTCCAGGGACCCCCAGGGGTCCTCCAGAAGGTTCTAAGGGGTCTCCAGAAAAGTTCAGAGGATTAAAAGACGAAGCAAAAATGGATAAAGTCAACCGAACAATCTGTTTAATTTCTAACTTTCTCTCTCCTTGTTTGCCATATACATACTTTCCAGAATTGTATATGTTTGCTTCGTATGTTTCTAGTGAGTTTATCTCGCTCACTGGGGTTGTAGAGCAGTATTCTTAATGCAGTACCTAAGCTGCTTACATACATTATTGTGAAAGTTGCATATACAAGTAATCTTCTTCAGGTTTATACAACCAACATTAAGTATAGACAATTTAAGTTTGGAAATTATATGCTGTATTTATAATATCACACTTATTAATTATCTAACAGTTTAATTTTTTTTTTTCATACATAAAACTGTATAGATGGATTTTAGGGAGGGGGTCCCCCATAAAGGTTCATCATATTTGGGGGTCCTTGGCATCATACAGTTTGAAAACCCCTGCTCTAAATAAGAAACTAGTGTATTTAAAAGCTGATTCATTGAGGAATGTAGTAAATGGATCTCTTTATGAATTGAATGAATGATTCACCGGATTGATTCATTGAATCAATGATTTGTTCAACACTGTTTCATTCAGAAATTAAACACTGCTATTGCTCAGAGAAGCACAACAGTTCTGCTCTGGCTTTAAAGATAATACTTTCATTGGCAAACTTGAGCAAAAGCAGACAATATTGTGTCTAAAATATAATACGAGATTAACTTCTTATTTATTGAACTGTTGTATAAAATCAATATCACATTTGCATGTGTGCTTTTCGGGGCAAAAAACTGCACTTGTGTGATATTGCTTAACTATGATGATATAAATATGAGAAGAAACTAGGTATCACACACCCTGATATCTTGAATTTTAGGGGCATTATAACTGTATTCTATAGGCTTCATCACACAACTGTTGCCCGCGCTTATGTTCATCACCAAACAACTGAAATACAAGATAAACTACTTAGTTCTGGGGCGGGACAGGTGCGTTAAATGCGTTAATGATTTTATTCATATTATATACACTCACCTAAAGGATTATTAGGAGCACCATATTAATACTGTGTTTGACCCCCTTTCTCCTTCAGAACTGCCTTAATTCTACGTGGCATTGATTCAATAAGCTGCTGAAAGCATTCTTTAGATATGTTGGCCCATATTGATAGGAGAGCATCTCGCAGTTGATGGAGATTTGTGGGATGCACATCCAGGGCACGAAGCTCCCGTTCCACCACATCCCAAAGATGCTCTATTGGGTTGAGATCTGGTGACTGTGGCGGCCATTTTACTACAGTGAACTCATTATCATGTTCAATAAACCAATTTGAAATGATTCGAGCTTTGTGACATGGTGCATTATCCTGCTGGAAGTAGCCATCAGAGGATGGTACATGGTGGTCATAAAGGGACGAACATCTGTCAGAAACCATGCTCAGGTAGGCCGTGGCATTTAAACGATGCCCAATTGGCACTAAGGGGCCTAAAGTGTGCCAAGAAAACATCCCCCACACCATTACACCACCACCACCAGCCTGCACAGTGGTAACAAGGCATGATGGATCCATGTTCTCATTCTGTTTAAGCCAAATTCTGACTCTATCATCTGAATGTCTCAACAGAAATCGAGACTCCTCAGACCAGGCACCATTTTTCCAGTCTTCAACTGTCCAGTTTTGGTGAGCTCGTGCAAACTGTAGCCTCTTTTTTCTATTTGTAGTGGAGATGAGTGGTACCCGGTGGGGTCTTCTGCTGTTGTAGCCCATCCGCCTCAAGGTTGTGTGTGTTGTGGCTTCACAAATGCTTTGCTGCATACCTCGGTTGTAACGAGTGGTTATGTCAGTCAAAGTTGCTCTTCTATAAGCTTGAATCAGTCGGCCCATTCTCCTCTGACCTCTAGCATCAACAAGGCATCTTCGCCCACAGGACTGCCGCATACTGGATGCTTTTCCCTTTTCACACCATTCTTTGTAAACCCTAGCAATGGTTGTGTGTGAAAATCCCAGTAACTGAGCAGATTGTTTTTTTTTTTTTTTTTTTTTTTTTTTAACATCTTAAGACACATCTTTTCCTATTGCACTTGACCAATACAGAATAGCACTTACTGATCATATCTACGTCTCTCATCCGGATTTGTGCCTTCAGGCGGGTATGTTACATAGTTATCATAGCTACCAAAATCCAGTGTTCTGTATTTTGCGTACGTGATTTTTTGCTGTCGATGGCTATTGCTGCGCGTTTAGCTAGAATGCCATACAAAACCAACCCATTGGGCCACTGAATCCGCATTAACGACAACAGTTGGGGCATCAGCCTTAGTCCTAATGGGTTGTTATCATAGCTATCAAAATCCAGTGTTCTGTAGTTTCCGTACGTGAGTATTTGTTGTAGCTGGCTATAAAAAAAAAAAAAAAAAAGGTGTGTACTGTGCTAATTAATTGAGATTTCTTACAGCTCTTACAGGTTGTTGGCCTTGTTTGTTTCGTTGCTTCTATTGCTCTACCCTTTTTTTGTAAGTCGCTTTGGATAAAAGCGTCTGCTAAATGATTAAATGTAAATGTAAATGTAAATTGTGAAATACTCAGACCGTCCCGTCTGGCACCAACAACCATACCACGCTCAAAATTGCTTAAATCACCTTTTTTTCCCATTCTGACATTCAGTTTGGAGTTCATTTATTAACTAATAACATAATATATATAATTTATACACTGATGTGCACATCATTATTTGATACAAGCAACACAAAAATATACTTTCAAGCACACATGTTCACAGTAGGGCACGAAACCCGCTTCAAATGCACACACACACCTGCCACGGGGCGTGTGTATATCACTGGCTCGCTGTTGAACAACCTTGTTGCCAATATGCAGTCAATCACGATGCATGAGATCTGTGCTACTGTGAAATCGAGAGTAATGACGCAGGTCAGCGGCGGCCCGCGTGCCGTAAATGGAGGCTCAACCAGGGTGACCCTTAACACACCGAGATAAATGAGCCCTGGAGCAGCAGCATAAGCACCGTAAGGCTCCAGCCATGTGATCAAATAGTGTAATACACATTCTTAGCATGTGCACTGCATTAACAGTGTCATTTTCATTTTAGTAGCATTTCCCCCTTGAGCTCCCTGCATAAAAACCCAGTGAGCAGAATTTTAAGGGCTTATGGGTGTGCTTACTAAAGTCTCTTATAAAAGTTAAGATGCATAAATGGGGCCAAATGTAAATGCAGTCCCAGAATTAGTTGTGATAAAGTGGGAAAAAATATTAAAAAATTAATTACAACTGACTAAATGTAAATGTACTGTTTTACTCAATAATTGTGTGAACCATTCATTTTTTTATTTAGATGTTAAGTGGATTTGAATTAGATTTTTGTACCAACAAGTTAATGCCAAACTCTATTGAAATCCACTGTAGTTTTTTGTGCTTCATGTAACGAGTGTTATGTATGATGCAAAGAGATTGATCCAAAACGTGCATATATGAGGATCATTTTTTGTTAAGATGCTGCCTATAATGCCAGGTTAGTTGTGGTTAGACATTTCGTTTTTTTTTTAATGATGATTTTCCACTCTCTGACTAATTATGGTACTACCTTTAAGACTACTATATGAGCTCTGTTATGATTGGTGGACTGGTGTATGGGCGGGACTAGCTGCTGAATGCTGAACAGGTGTTGATTATGTAAATGTTGGTGGTTGTATGGTAATGAGCTCATGGTTGTGTTGTCATAATCATAATGATTTCTGATTGAGCATATGGTTTTGTTTCTGTAAATGTTCTGGACGGACTGACGAGGGAGTTACCTTGTCACCGATTACATCAAAATATTTTACTCTGAAAGAGAAAGAATATGAATCAATAAGTGTTTTTCTTTCTGCGTTGCTCTCAGAACACTTTATCTGTGTTATGTACGGCTCTCAGGTTTCTTCTACATCAGGCTGGATTAAAGGCCTTATTAGGATTCTTGGTGTTTATCCCGTTCTGATCTCCTGACCCGCTGTACCATCATCCCAGCCGGTTCTTCATCACGCTGGGCACCGCAGGAGCGTCTTCAGCAGCACATTATAGAGACTCGAGTTTGAGTAAGACTCTATGTGTATCGGTTCAAATTGTCCTTTTCAGTGAATCGTGTGCTCACAATATAACCTTTTACTGCAGTCTTAAAATGCATTGTGATGAAGTAAAAGAAATGCATATAATAATATAATTAAAACCCAAAAGGTATTTTTAAGTGATTTTAAATGTATTACTGTTTTACTGTACTTATATTTATAAAATCAGACAGATTCAATGAATCGCTTATCAAAAAACCCTGTGTCAAAAGTCCCTGAGTGACAAGTTTTAATAAAAATAAATAGCTGAATATTTTTAAATTACTGATAATGATTTGATATGATTGTTAATTTACTGGAAAGCAATGCAAATTCTAGAACATTACATGTAAATGGAAAACAAAAGATACCAGAATGGGTTAACAGGGTTGCAGATGTTGGTTTATACACTGTAAAAAATGAAATTGCCATTTGTCCAGTAAACAGTGCTTTTTGAATCCCATATATTAAGAATTGTTAATAACTGTGACTCTACATAAAAATACATGTTAGCTCAACAAAATTCTCCAAAATGTCACGCTACATATTAAACAAAGTTTTCTGGACAAACATTTTTGTGTTGAGCAGAAAACCTACGATCTAAATAGTTTGCGCATGCGTGATGAGCCAGAAAATCGCGCCGAAATGCACGGGGTTTCCTTCTCCATTTTGCACGGGTAGCTCCTGGCTCGTTTTGAAGTTCGCTCATCCTCCTGCCTTTTCAAGGATCTAATATTGCCATACTTCAGTTGGTAAGTATTAATATTACTTTTCATTTCATGCATGCAATGAATTGCATATTCTCAAGCGGACAGTGTTATTGTTAGACATACGATTGGTTGTGTATTGTTAAAAGGCGTGTGGCCTAACATTTTTAATGTTTGTCACTGCTCAGATAAAGATTAGCTCATTAAAGTTCTTAATACAATAACGTTTCAATACAATAGCCAAGATTAAAAAAACTGAAATTAGCGAGTAATATGTTTGTTTAGCACGAGTATTCAAGTCCTTTATTGTTAGTTGAGGTTTTCTTTTCTTATTTGTCTGTAGGTGGCGCTGATAAACTGATATATCTGCGTTGAACCGCGTTTGTGAGAGAGGAAGACAGCGGAGGGTGAGGTAAGAACGTGTTATGTGTTAATGTTTAATTTGTAAGCTGCGCACACAATGTATGGATATATAAACTATTATGTAATGTTAAATGTATTTTAGCCGTTTCAATGTGCATTTTCGTCGTTACAAATCACACGCAGATGTATGTTTATGAGTGTGTTTAGAACGAAATATTTATTTATTTTTTAAACATTGAGAGCTATTCATCATATGATTTTAAATATGGGGACAAAGAAAAAAAGTGTAGAATAAGACTATGCTTAGCATTTTTTTGTTTATTTTATAATAATTTTTAATAATATAAGGTTGTGATGTTTACAATAGGTTCGAACTGATAATTTTCTATTTTCCAGAATGATCCAAATTGGATGTTGTTAGCATATTGTTGGATGCAACACTGAGGTATGCTGTATAAAGAAAGTTTCCACATTTGCACACTGTCTCACTGTCCACATATGTTTGTCTGCATGGAACTCAATTCTAAGAACATCCTTTATGCAGGACACTGCAATGGACAGCCTGAGTTCTTCAAGATAGCATGTTGCTCTGCTCTGCCAAAGTTTCCTTTATATCAGAACGACTCTCCACCTGGTAAATTGTGCATTTAAGATCTTGAACAAACAAACTTGTTGAGAGCATCTATGCTGACATGTTTGTCTTTTATACTGGTGACTTAACTGATTATCACCCTTTGATTCCATACAGTTTTGGAGAGCCTGTGTTTGTAACCCTGAGGACATATCTGCAGCACTGAATGCATATTTAATGGTATGTGGCAACTTTGTTTTTTAACTTATTTTTAATTTATTAATTAAATAATTGAAATTGATTCTTTTTGATAAACAGCCTTTTCTACTGTGAGTTGTCATATCCTCCACTGAAGCCCGGCGAGTCAGGCTTCCGGAAGTGCCTGAATCAGTGGACTCTCTCAACAATATACTTCAAGTGAAGCTACTAAAAGGACCGTTTTTTCCCCCCTGCAATTTGAGGACTTTGCAACCTGTCGGAGATCTCAGAACTGCCCAATGAAAGAGCAGTCTTGCATATTCAGTGGTCCAACTCCTGTGGTCACTTGATGAAACCAACAGCCATCTCATCGTTTGGTACTAATAGTCTCAACACTTCTGAAGGGTCCTCCCACATTCTCTGCACAAAGGTATTATTTACAAACTGCTTAGAAATTGGCCTTTAACATTCCCCATACCAATTCTCTCATTTGATTTGAATTGTATTATTTATTGCATTAATACAAATTAATTGTTTATGAACAGGTTTTTGAGGAGTTTTTCAGAATCACCAACAAAGACCTTCTGGGAGACTTCATGGCAGCCATTGGCATGTACACACCAAAGCTCCTGAAACTTTACAGAGACAGAAAAGAGCTTTCGGACAGGACATGGATGCACTCTAGGCTTGGGCGGTAATACGGTAAAATGGTATACCGCGGGATCTAAAAATAGCAACGGTATCAGTTTCAATACCGTCAAACCGTCAAAAAAAACAAAAAACAGATCAACTTACATATTGCTGATCAACAATTAATTATTAAATATTTAATAAGTTGAACTAATTAAACTATTTACATATTAAATACTATTTATTTATTAAATGCCTAAATATGTGTATGCGTTGTTGTGACAGCGTGGATGAGAAAGAGAGAGAGAGAGGGGGGAAAAGACGGCGAGTCGGGCACTGAGTTATTATCGAAAAAGAACACAACTTCTGCAGTTTGGAAGTATTTTGGGTTTTGACGGTAAATACAGACGAGGCAATTTGCAAATTGTGCAACAAAAAGATGACCGCGAGAGATGGAAATACCTTGAACCTAAGGGCGCATATCCGAAACCACCATCCTCACTGCTGCATGGATGAAAAACCGAGCGCACCCTCGGACTATGCTGTAATATTGCCGTAGCCTTTTGTCACACAGCTGGCAATGTAAGCAATAAGCATGAACTCCACAAAAATCAAGTGGACATGGGACTCAAAAAAAAAATATGTCAATTGTCTGACAATTGTCTCATAACGGTAAGCATAAAACGTGCAGAGAGTTTCTCGGGCTCAAAATATATATATATATATATATATATATATATATATATATATATATATATATATATATATATATATATATATATATATATATATATATAAGCCAAGCCAACAGTTTGTTGACGCTGTCTGAGCCTTACATCATAATGTTTTAATTATTCACGGTAATACCGTATACCGAGGTAAAATAGGGAGGAGGTTTGACGGTATCAAAATTTGGATACCGCCCAAGCCTAATGCACTCCTAGAAATACTTCATGACAGGGTAAGTTCAATTTCAATGTTTTGATAGCTTGATCTATGATACTTTGGCTGATGATGAATATTATTTTTATACCTAAGCTATTTGGTTGTTTCTTTTGTATGTTTTTCTAGACAACAGACATAGATGATCACAGGAGGACTCCTGCTCTACAAGGCCTGCCTGTATTTCTTTGCGAGAACCCAGCCGAGCTATTCAAGAAGTGTAATGTACGTATCAGTCTTCAAAAGGCTTAAAGGGTTATTCCAAACATGTAAAGTCTGTCATAAATTACTTTTCCTCTTGTCATTCCAAACCTGTAAGACTGTCATTAATTTTCAGAACACCAATGAAGATATTTGAAATGAAACCTGAGAGATTTCTGTCCCTCTATTGACAGTCTATGCAACTGTCACTTTTCAAGCCCCAAAAGGTAGTAAAAACATTGAAGTAGAGTAGACCATGTGACTCCAGCTGTTTAACCTCAGTTTTGTGAAGTGACATGAATAAGAGAAAAAAAAAGTAATTTTTTTTACATGCAGAGCAATTGCATCGCTAATCAAATTGAGGTTACGCCTCTGGAGTCAAATGGATTATTTTTATGTCTTTAATACCTTTCTGGGCCTTAAAAGTGGTTGTTGTATTGGCTGTCAATGGAGGGACAGAAATCATTCAGATTTCATAAAAAATATCTTAATTGCTGTTTTCAAGATAAAGGAAAGTCTTACGGTTTGGATCGAACTAAAAGTGAGTAAATAATGACAGAATTTAATTTTTTGGGTGAATTAACCATTTAAAGCAGGGATGTCCAAACCTGCTCTTCTATGGCTCCTACCTGGAAGTTTCTAGTAATCCTGTGGACCTTGATTATCTGGTTCAGATAAGTGTAGTTGGAGTTAAAGCTAAACTCATCAGCACAGTGACCCATAGAACAGGATTGGACACCCCTAGTTTAAACTCTCTCTCTTTGGTGTTTTTCTGCTTATTTACTTGGTCATGCCATTTTTTTGTGTTATCTGTCATATTATAATGTCCACTTCTGAATAAGGATTTCACATTATAAAACTATTTACCAATACAAAGTTTACAATTAGTGCATACAATTTATGTATTGCCAACCCCTCATCCCCACCCCCATCTTAATTAATTTGTTACAAAATTAGCTAATTCAATTCTAAACTAAAATATATTTCTTATTGTGTTTGTGTCACAGGAAACAAAAGCGGCCCCTGTTGACATTTTCTATGTGCTGGACGATAACACCCAAACAACATCACCATTTATCAAGACTTTTGCTGTTGTACTGGAAGGGGTTGTTCTGGAAGAAGTTTTCCTATCCTAAGACGATCCTAAGACTGGTAACAAAATGGTTGTGCGTGAGGCAGAGTTGGACCAGTGTTTCCAGTTCTTTTAATGTTTTAAAAAAAAGTTTCATTTGAGACATTCAAAATAAAAAACAAGCATTGAAGTTTTGTACGGACTGTTTAAATGGACAGTTTTACTCCAAAGACACTGTATGAAAACTCTGCATTGCAGTGTTGTGGATACGTTTTTTTTTTTTAATGTTTTTAATTACAGATTGCAAGCTCTTTTACAATGAAACACTGCACTCATATTGATAAGCCATAAAATAGTGAAACTGTTTAGAGTGTAAAAAAATAAGCATTTGTGTGAATATTTATTATTTATGGATCTGGCATTGAGTGACCTGTTTATCTTTGCTTTGTCCTAAAGATATTTTAAGCAAATTTGGACAAGGGTTAATTAAAGGGTAAGTTTGGCCAAAAATGAAAACCAAAAAGTCATTTACTCAACCTAGGTTGTTCCTAACTTGAATGTGTCTGTATTCTGTTGAACACAAAGGAAGATATTTAGAAGAATGTTGGTAACCAGACAGTTAACAGTAGCCATTGACTGTACTCTACATAGTATTTTTCCCCCCTACTATGTAAGCCAATGGGTGCCGTCAACTGTCTGGTTACCAACATTCTTCAAAATATCTTCCTTTGTGTTCAACAGAATACAGACACTTGCAAGTTTGGAACGACCTGCGTGTGGGTAAATGACAATTTTTTTCAATTTTGGGTGAACTATCCCTTTAGGAATTATTCTTTCCTGTAGCTTAAACAGTAGAGCGTGGCGCTAGCAACGCCAAGGCCATGGGTTCGATTCCCAGGGAAAGCAAGAACTGACAAAAATGTAAAATGTGTACCTTAAAATGCAATGTAAGTCGCTTTGGATAAAAGTGTCTGCCAAATGCATAAATGTAAATGTAAATTATATAACATTTCACTACATTCTTTTAAAATGTATGTACATGCATGTGCTTACAACTGAAATAAACGGATCAAAATAACTACATTTCTGTCATTTGTAAATAGATGTAAAGTCACTAAAATAATTATAGGAAGGATAGTGTGGTGACACTTTATTTTGCGTTCAGGAAACAGAAAAATATAAATTACCTCAACAACAGTAATTGTTGTTTCAGTTGCTGTGACAAGAATATTTTTATTAGCAAAATACGACTATCAATATTGCGTGAACAAACAAATTTATGTTGGCTGAACAAATGATCTTTACTAAGAAGAATTAAAAAATAATTGTTGGGACAACTCAAAAGTCTTACTGCATCAAGTTGCCTTACATTTTTACGTTTTCTCAACTATTTTTTTTTTACAGTGTAGTAATTGATAAAGATGCATATTACAATTAAAGATTAGTTATTTTTCAAAAACTATAAAAACAGATTTGTGGAGCTTGATTAAATTGGATTATAAAAGTACCACAAAAATACCCAATTATAAAAGTCACTAAATATGAATTTACTCTATATTTGTATGAAACTATGTACTTATTTTTAAATTGACTAAAAATGACAGATTCAATTAATCGTTTTTCAAAAATGTTCACAAAAGTCTGAGAGTGACATTTTCATTTGTTAATGTTTTAATGATCATATATTTAGCTAAATATTGTTTAATTGCTGAAAAAGATTCAATATGATTCTTCCATGTGTTTATATACTGTAAAACAATATGAAAAGCATGGACACAATTTCCCTTAACTGATTCAAATTCGATGTGATCGCTGGCTACAAATTCGAAGTAATTTCATAGCAAATGCATAAATAAAATCGTGTATAATCTCCAATGGAAGGCTTTTCCTGCCAGAGTTTTCCACATCTTCTGCATTTGCATGTCTGGTTGTTTGCTCTCAGTTACTCGCCATAAATATGCGGTTAACAGTGTTCATGAAAAAACAATGAAGTGGCACCAGCCACGAGCGTAAACAAATAACCAAGGCGCTGCATTATTGATAGGGCGCATGCCGCTTGCAATTTGAGCTCCGGGTCTCTCTCCTAGGGTTGTGTTTCAGGAGCAGGCACCGGTTACACGGCACCGAACGCAGGTCGCCTGCCGGAGGAAACAGCTTGCAGGGATTTGAGCGGCTCTTTCCGTGGGCGGACGGGGTTGGCAGTAGAGACGGGGCAAACTTGTGCCAGGTTTCTTTGCCTGCCAGATGTAATCTCGGCAGCGTGGCTCCAGGTGTACCTGCTACACAAACACGTCACCTGTTGTCTGTCTGCCGATTATGTGCACTTCACTTTCCATGAAGACGATACTAAACAGGGCTTCGACCTTGCATCGCGGTTTTCACAAAAATATGTAGCAGAAAAAATGTTTCTTTAGCAGCAAATCTGAAAAGCAATGAGAAGGGTCATGTGACACTGAAGACTGGAGTAATGATGATGAATCACAGGATTACATTACACTTTACTGAATATTCACATAGAATAGAATATTAAGACATTTTTATTTGTGTCGTATATTTTATTTTCAATTTTTTTATTTTTTATTTTATCAAATACATGGTGGGAATAGGTAAGAAAACACAAGAAACAGAACCCCAACCAACTGAACCTTTGAACTGTAATGTATGTAATATTTTATTCAATCTATAGTATACATTTTAGGTTTTAGTTGTCATCAATATTTTCTGCATGCAGTAAAAAAATGTGTGGTTTCATATATTCTTGCAAACAAACTAGAAAATACACTAGACTGGGTAATAGGGTTGCAGATTTATCTCAAATTCAGATTAAGGTTTTGCTTGTTTGGGCTAAATGTTGGTTTGTAGTTATTGATAAACCTATACTTTCAATGAAAGAATAACTTTAATGGTTATTAATTTTAATATGCAGTCAACAGTGTGAGATGATTTACTTTGCCTTTCTGTGCTGTAGGAAGCATTTGTTTAGGACAGGACATTTGTTACATGTTTTTTTCTAATTAATTTAAATGAAACAATAATAGATATAGATTATGTCAAAATGATAATACTCTTATGATTTGAATTGGTAAGTCTTTAATTGTTAAAACATGACATGTTAATTTTATGGTAAATACATTTATCATGCATATCAAATGGCTCTCACTCATTTGAATACAGGCATAACATTCATACAAACAGATGATGATTGAGCGCACGCTACGCTAGCTGTCCACGTCCCAGCGATCACATCACACTCGTTACGTTTCATTTGCCGTTCGATAGCTTACACAGCTGCTGCACACATTTTAAACCTCGAGCTGACGTTCCCTTGACGCTACAACTGATGGCCGTGGGTTTTTTATTTTAAACAATGCATAATTTTTGGCATCAAATATTTTCACCTTCCGAATCTGTACCATAAACCCGACTAATTGCATCTCCGTTGGTTTAATTGAACCCGCTGCCGATGTTTCGGACAGATTTGTATTGCGCACATTAAAACGAGTGGTTGATTTGCATAGCATCACTCTGGAAGCTGCCAGCTTTAGGAGGACTGTAAAAGATGATGGTGTGTTTATCTGGAGGGGTTGTGGCGCCGGTTCCTCTGCTGTCTTACCTCCAGGCGTCCATCTGCAGATGTGAGCTGCTGAGAGACCATGTGGCTGTTTGTTCACGCGCAAACACACACACACACACACATACACACACATCTTCCAGCGAGCGCATGCTGAGAGAAAGAAGCCATTATGTCTATTACTGCAGTGGAGTGTGGCAGCGGTGGACGACACACTCCAAGAGATCAGTGTGTTGGCCATTCATGAAATGACTGCATGTTGTGTGTTCTTACTAGCACAAAAGCCTCCAGGATGTGCACAGAATCCAGATTTGAGACATGCCGACTGTGCTTAGAATAGGATACTAGCTTATTGATCACTATATGGGTGTAACGGTACACATATGCCGAAAATTTTATCTGGGATATGCATGTGTACCGAGCAAATACAGTGTTGTGTTTGATCCTGCGGAATGTAATTTCAGACTCCCATGTTTACCCCTGAGATGGGAAAATATTGTTTATTTCAATGTTAGGGCTGTCAGTGTTAACGCGTTAATGCATGCGATTAATTCAAAATAAATTACTGAAACACGTGAAATTAACGTAATTTACGTAACGAAGTTACATGATCTTAGAAGTTGGGAGTTTATCATATTAAGCATCTATAATGGCACCTGTAGCCCTGGTAGTTGGACTTTTTTTTTTTAAACCTTTAAAGTGCCTTTATTATGCTATATCAAATATGTATAATTGTTGTTTTGGAATCTCCTACAACAGGTTTACATTCATCAAAGGTTCAAAAACGCTTTCATTCTCTCAAATACACATTACACATCAGATTATTTAATTATTCTCAAACATTTTGAGGGATAAATCAGTCTCTATAAATCCTTCCTTTCCTCAAGCTTCTGTATTCTGATTGGCCAGACGGCCCAGTTTGTTGTGATTGGTCTACTCTGCCCTGAGAGTCACGTCAGCACAGAGTGGATCATGTGATCGAGTCGGCCAGAGTCACGACAGCACAGAGCGGATCATGTGATCGAGTCGGCCAGAGTCACGACAGCACAGAGCGGATCATGTGATCGAGTCGGTCCAGAGTCACGACAGCACAGAGCGGATCATGTGATCGAGTCGGTCCAGAGTCACGAGAGCACAGAGCGGATCATGTGATCGAGTCGGTCAGAGTCACGACAGCTCAGAGCGGATCATGTGATCGAGTCGGTCCAGACTCACGACAGCACAGAGCGGATCATGTGATCGAGTCGGTCAGAGTCACGACAGCTCAGAGCGGATCATGTGATCGAGTCGGTCCAGAGTCACGACAGCACAGAGCGGATCATGTGATCGAGTCGGTCCAGAGTCACGACAGCTCAGAGCGGATCATGTGATCGAGTAGGTCCAGAGTCACGACAGCTCAGAGCGGATCATGTGATCGAGTCGGTCCAGAGTCACGACAGCTCAGAGCGGATCATGTGATCGAGTCGGTCCAGAGTCACGACAGCACAGAGCGGATCATGTGATCGAGTCGGTCCAGAGTCACGACAGCTCAGAGCAGATCATGTGATCGAGTCGGTCCAGAGTCACGACAGCTTAGAGCGGATCATGTGATCGAGTCGGTCCAGAGTCACGACAGCTCAGAGCGGATCATGTGATCGAGTCGGTCCAGAGTCACGACAGCACAGAGCGGATCATGTGATCGAGTCGGTCCAGAGTCACGACAGCACAGAGCGGATCATGTGATCGAGTCTGTCCAGAGTCACGACAGCATAGAGCGGATCATGTGATCGAGTCTGTCCAGAGTCACGACAGCACAGAGCGGATCATGTGATCGAGTCGGTCCAGAGACACGACAGCTCAGAGAGGATCATGTGATCGAGTCATTCAGAGTCACGACAGCACAGAGCGGATCATGTGATCGAGTCGGTCCAGAGTCACGACAGCTCAGAGCGGATCATGTGATCGAGTCGGTCCAGAGACACGACAGCTCAGAGAGGATCATGTGATCGAGTCATTCAGAGTCACGACAGCACAGAGCGGATCATGTGATCGAGTCGGTCCAGAGTCACGACAGCTCAGAGCGGATCATGTGATCGAGTCGGTCCAGAGTCACGACAGCTCAGAGCGGATCATGTGATCGAGTCGGTCCAGAGTCACGACAGCACAGAGCGGATCATGTGATCGAGTCGGTCCAGAGTCATGACAGCTCAGAGAGGATCATGTGATCGAGTCGGTCCAGAGTCATGACAGCTCAGAGCGGATCATGTGATCGAGTCGGTCCAGAGTCATGACAGCTCAGAGCGGATCATGTGATCGAGTCGGTCCAGAGTCATGACAGCTCAGAGCGGATCATGTGATCGAGTCGGTCCAGAGTCATGACAGCTCAGAGCGGATCATGTGATCGAGTCGGTCCAGAGTCATGACAGCTCAGAGCGGATCATGTGATCGAGTCGGTCCAGAGTCACGACAGCTCAGAGCGGATCATGTGATCAGCCAGAAAATTGACTGGCTGGACCCATCTGAATTCTGCACAGAATGATATTTTAAAGCGATATGGAGGACATCAGGAGGAGAAACGGTTAGAGATTAGGAGGAAAAAGCGGCTTTACCAAGCACAACGACTCTATGATATAAACTAAATGCTGTT
This sequence comes from Pseudorasbora parva, assembly GCF_024679245.1. Lineage (NCBI taxonomy): Eukaryota > Metazoa > Chordata > Actinopteri > Cypriniformes > Gobionidae > Pseudorasbora > Pseudorasbora parva. The sequence continues at coordinate 34,764,285 of NC_090194.1, forward strand.
GGCTATTTTTAAAAATGGGAGGAGCTGTCCGATATCCCGCTGATTAATTGTGATTATAATTGTAAATATATTGACAACCCTAATCAATATACTTTGATGTTGTGAACATATCTGAAAAAAAAGGAAAGACAAAGAGTGAGCTGCTACTGGATAAGAGTACGATCCAAATCTTAAACCTGAGACAGGCTTTAAATGCAGAGGTGGACAGTAACGAAGTACATTTACTTGAGTACTGTACTTAAGTACACTTTTTGAGTATCTGTTCTTTACTGGAGTATTATTTTTTTCTGGAAACTTATGACTTTTACGTCACTACATTTGAAAGACAAATATCGTATTTTTTTCTCCACTACATTTCTATCAAGGTCAAAAGTCGTTTCTGTAGCAGCTCTGAAAGTCAGAGGATGATTTTTTCCTTCTTTAAAAGGTTTTTTGTTGTTGTTGTTTCAGACAGTCTGTCAGGAATCCCTCTTATAGGGTCACATACATTTTCCCATATTTTTTTGAACACTGATCAGTTCATAGCAAAATGGAAGAAGACGGTTCTCAGGCACAAGTGTGTGCACCCATAGCCATACTTTGAAAGTATGTTTCAGTTTTAAAAAAAAATCTAGATTAGTTTTGTTGGCATACACTTGGTGCATGTCTTAAAAAATATAAAAAATATAAACATCTGGGAGAAAGAGAAGAGTAAAGTTGGGGGAATATCAGATGTGTATCAGTGTATTGGATCCGTGCATTCGGCCTTAAAGTGACAGCAGCATTATAAAGAGCTTTGTAACTTATATACAAGTATTTAAATGAGTTTAAGTTAGTCGTATGGCAGTATGTCAGATGGAGCATGACTGACTGGCTTAAACCATGATGACAGTGTGCATTTATACAACAATAATAAAATGATGCATTGGCATAAAAAAGGAAATTTACTTTGATACTTAAGTACTTTTGAAAACAAATACTTCTGTACTTTTACTTGAGTAAAAATCTGTTTTTACAACTTTCACTTGTCACAGAGTAATATTTGACCAGTAGTACTTTTACTCAAGTAATGAAGTTGTGTACTTTGTCCACCTCTGAAATTAAGCGCTTCAAATGAAATCATAAACCTGCATGGCTTACCCTCGTGTCAGATGTGTGCGGTGTTTGAAGACAGGCATAGTTTATTCTGTTAGCCACTATTTAAAAAAAAAAAAAAACAGGATTTTTTTCACCCCTGCTGTGTCCAGAGATAATTATTATGTAATGTTACACCTCCACAAAATAAGATTTATGTTTGGTGAATATTTGCAGCATTTCTAGTATACATACAACAAACATAGTATATGTTGTATGGTAGTTTGCCAACACGGCGTTTGCAAGAATAGTGTTTTTTTTCTTTGGTTTCCGGCAGCAGATGCAGTTTGCGCTGTTAATATTCTGCCCAGCTATTAATATGAGCACAACAGCGGGAACAGCGGCTCCGCTTGGCAGCCTCGGCTACAAACGCGATTCACTCGCCAACTCAACTTTTACTGCCAAATGCTATTGTGTAAACATAACTACATTGATTTTGATACTGATGCAAACAATCAAGCAGCTCTAAAGGCCAGCAGACGTTCTCCAGAGGATAGAAAGATCTCTCACATTCTCTCTTCTTCTGTCTTTGTCTCAGTGGATGGATTCTCTGGCAAGGGTGGTTTATTGATTACTGGCACACCTGAGCATCTTGTAAACACTGTTCCTAGAGTTTGCAGAAGAAATGAGGGACGCCAAACTCTTGTGTACATGAGCAGATGGTTTACAGGAGCCTAAGGCAAACGTCACTAACCGTTAAAGTTCAGTGTGTGCATACTCCTGGACTGCTTGCTGTGCTGTTACTTTATTAAAGAATCAGACAATTTTCACCTGCTGGATAAAAAAAAATCCAACAGAAAACAAAATCCTTGTATTAAAGGAGGGACTTGAGCAAGCCCCCTAGTAACTCCCTAGCAACCAGCATAGAAACATGCTTCATCCTGCCTTAGTAATGCATAACAACATCCTGGCAACTTCCGTATATGCATATCAACATGCATTCATTCATTCATTCATTCATTCATTCATTCATTCATTCATTCATTCATTCATTCATTCATTCACTTCTGTTTTTTTATTTAAATATAAACAGATTTATTTATTTTATGTTTTATTTAAAAAATTAAAAAATACTTGTAAAAATGTATGTATTAAATCTGTTTTAATTATTGTTTTATTTATAAATTATTTAAATAAATGATTAATATTATAAATGTTAATAAACTGATTTTTACATTATTTATTTATTATTTCATTAAACTGATTTATACGTTTTTAAGTATGATTATAAGATTTATAATTATGCTTATATCCCGTGTGTGTGTGTGTGTGTGTGTGTGTGTGTGTTTTATTAAAGTAAAAACAGATTTATAAATACATTATTTATTAAAAATCTGTTAATAAAGTGATTTTTCTTTATATTATTATATTATTATTATTATATTATTCTATTATTTATTTATTTATTATTTCATTTTAACAGATTTATAAATAAGTTATATAAAAATATGTGTGTGTCTATTAAAATAAAAAAATATTTATAAATAAATAATTTATTTATATGCATTTATTTATAATTCGTTTTTTATTTTCCTTAAATAAATAAATAAACATATGTATAAATATGATTAAATATTATTTATTTATTGAAATAAAAATAAAAACAGAAAATTGAATAATTGCATACACACACACACACACACACACACACACACACACACACACACACACACTCACACACACACACACACACACACACACACACACACACACACACACACACACACACACACACACACACACACACACACACACACACACACACACACACACACTTATTTTGTGCTAGTTGGTTTATTTTTTTATAATAAAAAAAATTCAGTTAGACTTGTAATTGTATTTGTAAATGTACTAGATTTTTTAAATGACTGCATGTTGTGTTTAACAAACAACATGCAGACATTTAAAAAAATCTAGTAATTTTAAAGTGAAAATAATAACCACAATAACTATTTTGCTTTGTGAGAACTAACGTTAGGTTGGCAGATCATTTTTCTGTAAGGGATGACAGTGATAAAGCAACCCATGGGTGAAATGTAACATCAGTTTTTTTCAGTTGGAATAAGGATTAGCTAGTTAAAAATGCTCAAGTGTCCTTATCTGAAGCAGGATCCAAATGCTTGACCGCGGTCAGGAGAATTTACTGAATGAAGCAGACGATAACATGTCAGGAAGGATGGATTGCACACGCGCTCTGTCCGTCCTGTCCTCTCTCCAGTGGAATTCAAAGTGAAATCAGGAATCTCGCTGTGATAAAAACAACACTATCTCTTTCTCACCCCGTTCTCTTGTCACGGAGCCTGAGGGCGACGTGCCTGCCTGTTGCCATGGAGACGTAATAGTTTTCCTTCCTGTAATGTGATATGTCTTATCAGGTTCAGGTCGGAAAAAAAATTCTTCTCAGCTTTTTTTATTTCATGCATCGTTAAACGTTTTTGAGCACTTTGCACAGAAGGCACGTCAGCACGCACCTCATCCATACATCAAAGTGTGAGGAAGCAGCTGCGCGAATGGCTTTAATAAAGCGCTTTGTTTTTCTTTTACACACTTTTAACAGCCACATCTCACTGGTTTAATATCCGCCTTAATTCAACGCTCAGAGTTCAGACCCAAACGCTTTCGAAATAACAAAACTGCTCTGATCCAGGCGTCATGTGATACGCAAGACGTCATTTACGGACATTCTCCAGTACACCAATACACTCATTGCCGTTTTAAAGGATCATGATTGCTATAAATGTCTGATTGTATCTCTTTAAATAGTTTTTCTTAACTCTTAATTGTTGAAGTTTTACATTTGCCAGGACTTCTCAATTCTGAGTCCCAGACTTTTTAATTTCTCCTCTATAATATATATCTTTACGTATTTTAACACACACGCACGCATACGGACTCACATTTATATTTTATATTTTATATTTATATTTTGCATGTTGAACAACATATACAAATTAAAGGAACACTCCACTTTTTTTGGGAAATAGGCTCATTTTTCAGCTCCCCTGGAGTTGGAACAGTTGAGTTTTACCATTTTCAAATCCCTTCAGCCGATCTCCGTTACTGGCACTAGCTCTTTTAGCATTGGTTAGCATAGATCCTTAAATCTGATTAGCATCTCGACCAAAGAGTTTTGATATTTTTACTATTTAAAATGTGACTCCTCTGTAGTTATATTGTGTACTAAGCAAACAGAAAAGGAGAAGTTGTGATTTTCTAGGTCATTATGGCTAGGAACTATTCTCTCATTCCTGCGTAATAATCAGGGAACTCTGCTGCCTAAGCATGGATGCAACGGTGCATGCAACTGAGCCGTGTCCATTGGTGTCTCCTCCGAATTTGCCTCACCGGCACGTCATACTCAAAAAACCCGTCTCAGGCGCAATAATTCCGATCTTTCATGTATTCATACACTTGTGTAATTTACACACCATCCTAAATAAACCCGTCTCTTCCGGGATACCCTGAAATTTTGAATATTCCAATCTAATATGATTTCTGACCTGTAAGGTTGCCAGAATAATAATCATACACGGTGTGTTAATAGGCCAGAGGAGAACTGGCACCCCGACTGAGTCTGGTTTCTCCCAAGGTTTATTTTTCTCCATCATGCCCTGATGGAGTTTTGGTTCCTCGCCACTGTCGCCTTTGGCTTGGCTTGCTCAGATTAAGTTATTCAACTAATTATACATATAAAATTTATGAATTAGGTTTTATTTTATTCTATAAACTATAATACTGATATGCCAACATTGTCGCTTTATGATAAATTAAAATAAGCTGATAACATCACTGTTTTCTCCAGTACGACTGTACAGCCAAATCTAATTTTGTTGCAATATTGTCCTGTTTGACACTGTGAAGCTGCTTTGACACAATCATGATTGTAAAAGCGCTATATAAATAAAGTTGATTGATTGATTGATTGATTGATTGATATTATGCAGCAAAGTTCTCTGATTATTACACAGGAATAAGAGTATAGTTCCTCACCATATCGGTCTAGAAAATTAATTAATTCTGTGCGTTAATGCATTCATTTTAACAGCCCTAATATAGATGGATGGATGGATGGATGGTACTAGGATACAACAAACATATAACTTTCCTCATTCTGATATAGTCCCCTATTATTATATGATTAACCTGAAGAATGAAATCTGTCATATACAATAATATGAGCAATATCACACTATTACATGTATTAGATGGGCTGCTGTGTTTTTGCGTGAAAAGATTGTGTGTGTTTTATCGAAAAAATAAACGTTCAATAATTCAAGCACTTTCCAAGTACCTTTTCATAAACCAGGACTTTCCACCTTGTACAAAGCCTGGTAATAAATGTTTAATCACAGATGAAACATGTTTTTTTATAGATTATTTTTCAAGTGGTCAAAAGAGCCTCTCACTGAAGAATCTCCCTGAGAGTTTGAGCAGTCGGTCTGTCACACACACAGCAGGACAGAATGATTTAACACACGCACAGATCTCAATAACCCGTGAACCCTACAGCTGTAGGACAGGTGCCTCAGCGTTTCTCTTCAGGTCAGAGGTCAGCGCTTTGAGATCTGTCGGGTCACTGAGCGGCTGTAAGTCGGTCAATGAGGGATCCTTTCACCAGCTTATCTGAGCATTGTTATGCATTGCTGAGGCATTCTTAACTTTCCTCTCAATTTCTGTGCTCAGTATGGTGTTTTTACTCTAAGTATTTTCAATGTTATAGTTCCTAACTCTTGGGGAATAAACTTTGATAAACGCAGGCAGAGTTTTTGCAATCATTGTCTCTGAAATTAAGTTATTTAAGGGTTAAAACAGCCAATGAGTGCAGCGTTTCACAGGCCAAGTGGACAGAAGATCAATCCTGGCATGAATGCACCTGCCCAAACGCGCTCTCGTTCTCATTGGTCAAGGTCGTTTCTCTCTGGGCGGTGCCGTCCAATTAAGACTGAATGCTGGAGATCAATACTGGCAGAATGTGCCACGGCTGGAAAGGCAAACATCCATCCACAAACTCCATCTATAAAGGTCTGTGCCACTGGGCAACCCGCTCTGTCCAATTAACACACAATGGTGTAGATGTGATATCCACTGTGAGCCATTTACCACGGTCAACGGGCGGCGATTAAAGCAGCCCGAGAGAGACGATAACCGCCTTAGCTCGATGTATCCGTTTAACCGCTGCGCTTTCACCTTGATTGCGTTTGCGTCTCGGTGTGAGCGTGTGTGTGGGAAGCGTACAGGCCGCAGTCTGGGTAGTTAAAGCTCATGGAGGCTGATGCAAGAAAAACACCAAGATGATTTTCAGACCAGCTGGATTCGGTTTTCTTCTAACCATCTCAAGAGCGTTGACTCTCTTGTATCTGTTTCTCTGTATGCTGTAGTTCTTTGGCTGTGTTCAGAATGGGATATCAGTGTTCTGCTAACTGCACACTGCACTGCGTCCGTATACTGTATACTGTCTAGGGGTGTGCGACATGGCAAAAATATTTCTACACACTTTTTTCCAGACAGGATTTTGATCCATGATCTTGTCACAAATAATTTTCATGTTGGTTTTTAAGAGTATTTTGCAAGTTACTGAGCAGTACAGGCAAACGAATTTCATTAGCCTTACAATATAACAAAACATAAAAGGGCAAAGAGTGACAGACCATTTACAGTCTTCAGTTTTTTAATCAGGCCCTGTGTGCAACTGTATCTATTAAGCAATCGTTAGAGTACTAGGACCTCATTTTTTGATACATTGGGATTCAGTTTTCATCTCAGAAAGTTAATTCAATTATCAATCTTATTAAATTGTAAATGATAAATTAATTAATTTACACTCACATACATACACACACACACACACACACACACACACGTATATATATACATACACACACACACACACACACACACACACACACACACACACACACACACACACACACACACGTATATATATATATATATGTGTGTGTGTGTATGTATCATAAATGAATAGAAAGTTTAAAAGAACAGCATTTATTATAAATATAATTTTTTGTAATTTCATACATTTCTTTGCTGTCCTTTTTAACAATATAATGGGCCTTTGCTAAATAAAAATATTAATTTAATTTTAAATGGCAGTGTATCATGATTTCCCCAAAAAAAGCAGCTAAAACTGTTTTCACAATTGATAATCATAAGGATCATGTGATACTAAAGACTGGAGTAATAATGCAGAAGATTTAACTTTAATCACAGGAATAAATTAAATTTGACAATATATTGCATCAGAAGCCAGAACTGAGAACTTCCCTGTTAGTCCAAAAACATGAACGATCCTGTAACGCCGCATTCACACGGGGCGTAGGCGTTAACGCTTCCCATTTACTTTGAATGGGTTACATCATCCGTTGCCGAACTGAATTGTGGGTTCCGTCGCGGCGCTTCACTCGCGTTGCAAGCGGCAGAAGTTGAAGATTTCTCAACTTTTCCAGCGCCAGCGCAGGTGTCATCCAATCAGATCACCGTATGCAAATATCGTAGAGCAGGCGCTAGCCAATTGCATTCATTACTGTTCCGTGAACCATCCAGACGCAGCTCCCGGGCCAGTACGTGATATTCTTCCCGCTGTCGACGCTTTTTTAGGATTGAATGTACCCAACAGCTTCGAGCACCAGTGCAGTGCACTGACAACAACTACACGGGCAAACGAATTCGCACATACAACCAAATCAGCATCCATTTCGTCTCACAGACTAGCTGTCAAAAAAGGCGCTTTTTTGTGTTGTGGTCCAAGTGGCAAGTAAGTTAATGTGATTGGCTGTTGTCACTATGACGATCGCGTCAGCACCCAGCTTCAGCCGTGCCCTCCGTCAAGCGTTAACGCCTGCACCCCGTGTGAACACACCTTGACAGATTGTGAAATACCGGCTCTGCAGAAGACCAACGCCTACTTCATCATCATGACTTTGGCCCCGCCCACTGGAATGTTAGTGAGATGATGAGGAGAGAAGAGCGGTTCAGGATCACTAGACTAAAATAACATCACCTTCCAAAGGATCCTAATGCTAGAAATGTGCTGATTTATCTTCAACAATATTTTATTTATCTATATGCTATTTATTTATTGTTTTACATTTGATGGCTGTATATTGATCTGTCTTGCATATTGTCTACCAGATATAATTTGAAATAGAATGTAAAGTTGCACGTGTTGCATTGTGGAAAGCGCTCTATTGTACATTTTCTCAAATTCCAGGTCATGTGTGTGATTTGAATACTGTGCACGGTGTACATAGTTTATGGTGGTATGTAAACCAAACCGTATTTCTCTTTCCCTCTACCTCTGTTCTTCTCTGGCATGACTTGCAGGCTGATGGATCCTGGCAGGGTGTGCAATTGGCATCGCCCGCACGAGACCTAGCCGCCGTGAGCCGTGCCTGGCACAGGGATGAGATTAGTTTCCTCTCGTTCCCCACGTTTGCCACAGCGGCGCAGAGATGGAAAGCATGGCTGTTGTTATTCATAGCTCCGCGGTTTACCTGACCCGAGTCAAAGGCGCAGCTCAGGAATTGTTTTGCGCGTGCGTCTGCAGAGTGCGAACACACTCTGTAATCCATTTGTCGAGTGTTTATTTCGCAGTGCTCTACATTCACAGTTTTACTGGCGCTCAAGGACGTGCGCCGCAGCTGTCTGAATGCGAGAGAATCTCAATGCGCTGGAAGAATGAGAGCACGTACAATAGATGCAACAGATGAGTTTTACAGCTCTCTGTGGGAGATCTCTCCTTCAGATGCGCCCCTGATCTGTCAGCCGGCTCTCTGGAGCCACGAGGAACATGCATGAGGAAGAAGATCAGTATAATACTATCTAACTCATGTGAAGTGGTGGTGCAGCAGACATCTTGCCTCTGGGTGACAGGTGTGGGCTTCTGTCGGGGCGAGAGCTGACTATCAAATGTGTAATATAGCTTTCTTGAGGACTGGCTGTCACTTATTTTCTCTGAATAATGGAGACGGTAGGCTGTCATTAAAATTCTTCAAAGTGCCTCTCGCTGGTCTCCTTTAGCCTGGAGACTCAGATCCAGTGCAGCAGATGCTTCCCTTGTGTCTCTGTCAGGACTCTGATCCAGGGATTTGAGGTGTGGATGGGAGGCAGCGCTCCTGTCGAGATGAGAACAGCATGTCGTAGGTACAGAGAGATAATACCACAACTTCGAACTATAGTTCGATTCTCTTGGTTTCTTTTACTTAAAGTTCTCAACACTAACTGGGTGTGTTTTTGTACTAATGCAGCGAAATGAAGAGAGAAGGATTAGCTTTAGCTGTGCAGCTGATGCTTTGTGTATTTTGGCATGCTTGTGCCGCTTCAGAGAATGTTGGGTAATGTATTTTTGTCATGCAAAGCCTGTTTCTCTCATATACTGACTAGATATGTATTTTCGGCATGGTTTTAAACTAGAAGTGCTGGTCATATAGTTAGAATATCATCAAAAAGTTTAATTATTTCACTTATTCCATTCAAAAAGTGAAACTTGTGTATTGTATTTATTCATTACACACAGACCGATATATTTTAAATGCTTATTTCTTATCTCTTTAATTTTGATGATTATAACTGACAACTAAGGAAAATCCCAAATTTAGTATCTCAGAAAATTAGAATATTGTGAAAAGGTTCAATATTAAAAACTCCCGGTGCCACACTTTAATCAGCTAATGAACTCAAAACACCTGCAAAGGCCTTTAAATTATCTCTCAGTCTAGTTCTGTAGGCTACACAATCATGGGAATGACTAGACAGTTGTCCAAAAGATGACCAGTGACACCTTGCACAAGGAGGGCAAGAAACAAAAGGTCATTGTTCTGTTCACAGCGCTCTGTGTCCAAGCACATTAATAGAGAGGCAAAGGGAAGGAAAAGATGTGGTAGAAAAAAGTGTATAAGCAATATGGATAACCGCACCCTGGAGAGGATTATGAAACAAAACCCATTTTAAAAAATGTGGGGGAGATTCACAAAGAGTGGACTGCAGCTGGAGTCAGTGCTTCAAGAACCACTACACACAGACGTATGCAAGACATGGGTTTCAGCTTCGCATTCCTTGTGTCAAGCCACTCTTGAACAACAGACAGCGTCAGAAGCGTCTCGGCTGGGCTAAAGACACAAAGGACTGCTGAGTGGTCCAAAGTTATGTTCTCTGATGAAAGTAAATTTTGCATTTCCTTTGGAAATCAGGGTCCCAGAGTCTGGAGGAAGAGAGGAGAGGCACACAATCCATGTTGCATGAGTTCCAGTGTAACATTTCCACAGTCAGTGATGGTTTGGGGTGCCATGTGTCATCTGCTGGTGTTTGAACCAGTACCTGGTTTAAGGACCGTATCCCTGTTCTTAACTGGCCAGCAAACTCGCCTGACCTTAACCTCAGAGAAAGTCTATGGGGTATTGTGAAGAGGAAGATGCAATATGCCAGAGCCAACAATGCAGAAGAGCTGAAGGCCACTATCAGAGCAACCTGGGCTCTCATAACACCTGAGCAGAGCCACAGACTGATCGACTCCACGCCACACCGCACTGCTGCAGTAATTCAGGCTAAAGGAGCCGCAACTAAGTATTGAGTGCTGAACATGCTCATACTGTTCATACTTTTCAGTTGGCCAAGATTCCTAAAAATCCTTTCTTTGTATTGGTCTTAAATAATATTCTAATTTTCTGAGATACTGAATTTGGGATTTTCCGTAGTTGTCAGTTATTATCATCAAAATTAAAAGAAGTAAATATTTGAAAAATATCAGTCTGTGTGTAATGAATGAATATAATATACAAGTTTGACTTATTTTAATGGAATTAGTGAAATAACTAATGTTTTGATGATATTCGAATAATATTATCAGCACCTGTATTGTTTATCAGCATTATGCAATATGAGTACAATATTCAATTGCACAGTCAACTTTCAAAATATATTTGATTAATATCCTAAATATTAATGACATATAAATTAGTAAGAAACATTTAATTTAAAAAAAACATATTTACTTTAGTTTTTAGTTAGTAGTTTTTAGTTAGTATTTAATTTAACTTAATTTAACTGAAATTATTAAAACAATGATTATTTTATAATTTATTATTGTTAAAAAAATAATATATATGTATAAAATATTTTTATCATAATTTATCATCTTGTTTTATTTCTAGAATGTCTCATTATATAATTTTGTTATTCTTCATGTTTTGCACTGTTAATTTTAACTGTAGCCAATATTGAAATAATAATTGTTTAATAGATATTACTATATATTTATTATATTTATTTATTGATTTTTCAATGTTTCTCACTGGTAATTATGACATTGTATCCATTATTAAATTAATAATTATTTATTATTATTATTTAATGAATTATTTAAACTATAATTACTGTATATATACTGTATATATCAATTTTAAATAATTAAGTGATAATACAAATATATTCAATATTGGTACCTGGTAAATATTTTAGCATTTTCTTGCTGACTTTAAGTCTTGTGTTACATAAAGCATAGCTTGCACACCCAAAGCGCATCTTTAGCTTTTGTTGTGACATGCAACATACTTCACATCACGATTATGTCTTCCAAACTCGTACTGTCCAGGCGAACATGATGACAGCATCGGTTTACTGTCCAATTAGTTTGCAAACGATTCGTCTGGTCGATTTTACTTCTCAGAGTGAATCACAGTAAACCAGAGAAGTTTGCCTGTGAAATATATGCTTAAAATTGTGTCATTTTTCAGCAGGGTAAGCAGCATCTCTTCCATCTTACAGTGCAAACACAGATTCATAAATTCATCAAAGCTGTCGTGTTTATTAGCATGCGGTATAGCCGGCCGTGCTCGTGTGTGTGTGTGTGTTCTAAGGATGAGTGAATTTGTGTGGAAATGTACATGTGTCCGTATAGCGCAAACAGCCGTGAGACGCTGGATGGAGCGGCGCTGATGGCTGCAGTCACTGCTGTTGTTCCCCGGGGGGGATTTCGGTTCCAGCTCACTTCCTGTGGGGGAACAGGAAGTTGGCTGCATTGTGTGGAGAAGCAAGGGAGGGCCGCTTTCTCTCTCGCCTCATCCGGCTTTCCAAATTCTGCTTTCATCCATGCTTTTGGGTTCCTACACAATGCTTTACACCGCCGTTACATCAGCCTGCGTTTGCCAAGACACAACATCACTGCAGGAACTCAGCGCTATCAGCAGGGATGATGGGAAATCTGCTTCCGATTCTGATGTTCCACCTTTCGATTGCATTGATAGTTTGGAGGCAGTCTTAGGATACTACACAAAAATGTTAAAATATTACTATTTTTCATGATTTATTTTTTTATAGCTTTGCGACAGACATGCAGCATGACCAGTGTAGTCTGATTCATAAATAAAAGACTCTTTTGAACTGGTTCTTTGTAATGAATCAAGTCATGAATCAAGCCATGAATGCACTTACTGGTACTCACAATTGCTGATCAGTAATGATAATTGATCATATGAATCATTTGCATAATTGAATAATTCACGAAATCATCTTCTTAATGAGTAATTTGTGTAATTTGCAGTAAAACATTCCCACCCTGAAGTGTCCTCCCGTCCACTCGGATTATTTGCAGTGAACTCTGCACATCTCTCGTCTCGTTCCCTTTCCAGCGAGCGGTGTGGCTGCTGCCGTGGCAGTGAGTTGATCAAAATGAACATCTCACCTAGACAGGCGGCCTCTGTGATTGGCTGCTGGCCGGCTGTCAGGCCCGGCGAGTGGGCGGAGCTGCGGTGTGATTGATGATTGGTGTGCCGGTGAAGAGCAGGGCGTGAAATGTGCTGCACGAGAGCGAAAAGCCTGAATGTGATTCCTGACAGGAACAGAAACAACATGAGGATGATGCCTGGGAAACGCTGACAGAATGCCACCTTTACAGAACTCGCCGGGGCTATATTTTTTTCATTCACACTTCTGTAAATCTCACCAGATTCAGTGACATTCACTTTGTTCTCCAAGGAGTCGACATGTTCCGTAGTAGCGTGGCTTCGTTTAGACCTGATAAAGAGATTCCTTTAAACTGACTGATTGATGCCAACATTAATCTTTCAATTCTCATGAGAGCCTCCTACAACAGGAGCACAAAGGAGGGGCTTTGATCATAACGCTAGATTAAGCTGCGTTCTCTCTCTCTCTCTCTCTCTCTCTCTCTCTCTCTCTCTCTCTCTCTCTCTCTCTCTCTCTCTCTCTCTCTCTCTCTCTCTCTCTCTCTCTCTCTCTCACACACACACACACACACACACACACACACACACACACACACACTCACACACACACACACACACACACACACACACACACACACACGTGCAAGCAGCTCAGGGGTGGTTCACACCCGCGGGCTCATTTTTCAGTGTCTGTAAATCGAGATGACTTATGACTCATCACTCGAGCCAACAGGTTCTTTGTAAAGTTATACTCTTGTGTTGGTATGAAATTATGTCTCTAATATTGATCATTCATTTCCAAGATTAGCTTTTGCCTATGCCTGAATCTGATGGCTGAATTGTTATATGGTCATGAGTTGTAAGGCTAGGAATATTCCGCATGAAGGTTTGGAAGAAAAGCAAAAATGTAATCCTTTTTGTCTTTTGTAAAATAAATTAATTAGGTCAATGTTTTTGTCCAACACATATTTCTTAAGCTTGATTAAGCTTAAAGGGGTGATGAATTGAGAAATCAACTTTCCCTTGAGCCTTTGATATATAAAAGGTCATGGTAATTAAAAAATATCCTGTAAGTTTCTGAGCTGAAAACATCCTTGTTAGTAAAATAAAAGCTTTTATAGACCCCAGGTCCAGAAAACGATGCTCTCAAATCAATGACGTAATAGAAGAGGAAACGCCGCCTCTACAGATAAATGTGTACGCTGCTTCTGTAGCCCCGCCCACCAACTTGTGCAGCTAAACGAGCAATAAACATGCTGAAGATAGCAAGATAATCATTTGTTAACAAGACACAGGTTACACTAGGTTTCCAGACATATTGAGATTAAAACACAATGCTGTGCCCATATTGGATCTGACAGGAATGGTGCAACACACTTATGTGAGTAAAACATGTTTTTTTTATATGCGATAGTATTGCATTGTTACAGATCGTATTGATTATGTTTACGTGACGTGACTAACAGAACATACCTTAGCGCGCTGTCACAGGCTGGAGAATCCTTTATTTGTTGGTACATTGCGATTCGGGATCAGACTCCCAGGCTTGCAAAAGCCCAACGTCCCGGGGCTATGTGTTTTCCCAGACAGGCTACGAAAACGGAAGCCTGTCAGCAGGCCGGTGAATCTTAAATAGTGAAATAACATTCATTTCTTGATCTTCGTTGTTCACTCTCTGAACTTGATGTTTTGAAGGCACGTGCGTGTGTGTGCGGTTCACGCATATATCCACCAATCGGGCGGGCCAAGTAAAATTTTGTAACAAATTGCGGATGATTGAGAGAGAATCATTGTTTGTTTTTTGATAAAGACATTTACGAGCCCTATGATCGAGAGAATCATTCCGGTTGTTGATTTCAAAACAATCCCTCATGTGAACTGACAGGAGCTGAAGCTCATTAAATATGCAAATCTTATCCAATCCTAGCCGTGGGCGTTTACTTCCAAGTCTCCAGTGCGTCACGCCCATCAGAACCCAGCGTTCAGGAGAGAGCCTCAAAACCAGTGGAGAAAATAGCCTATTACTTATTAGCTATGATGTTTTTAATGAGAAAACCACAAGAATGTCAATAGTTGACCTCAGACAACAGTATAATTTTTTTTAAAGCCAGTTCATGACACCTTTAATGTCAGGAATGTTTCACTTTTGTGTGACCTCATTAAGCTCTGGAGGTAAAACAAAACTTTAAAAATCTTGGATGAACTTCTGATGGTCAATTGTCCAGTGGGGTAAAAGTCTGGACTGTGAGTTGTGAGAGTTTTGCCGTTTGATTTCTCATCGCTTGAATCAGCGTCGTCTTTCTTACTATTCCTAATAAACTAACTCTGATGAGTGTTTACTGTAGACGGCCGTGTCTCCTGTAACCTGCTCACACCGTCTAGATCTCAGGATGTCATGTTTAGGGACCGGTAGCTGTCAGGCTCGGTCTGTTCTGACCAGAGCGTTTGTTCACGCTCTGACAGCTCCAATAAAAGTGTCCATGTGTCCTGTACCGGCACTTTCCTCCAGCAGGAGCCCGGCAGGACGCGGGCCGAGGAGCGTCAGCGTGTCCGAATGTCGCCCGGAGGTCTGGCCCTTCATCCGGACCTCTGCGGGAGTCTCTGGTTGGAGCTGATCGGAGGGGACAGGTGAAGTCACAGGCGTAGCGGGGTGCACCGTGTCAGAGAGGCCACAGAAATTCATGATACATTGTAGCAACTACACTGCTAAACTAAAAGATATGATGCTACTAACTTCACTACATATTTTCAGTAGGGTAACTGCAGCTCAGTTGATTTCATAACATGAGCTCAAATCACTTGATTTTTTTATAGCACTTATACACTAGAAATTGTTTCAAAGCAGCTTCACAGTTATAAACAGGAAAGCAACAGAATTAAGGATGCAAACATCAAATATGAGACAAGTTCAAATTCTGCGGTATAGCAGCTGTAGGGAGATGACGGTGTCATTATTCAGCCTGATTCAGCTCACTGCAACATGTTCCCATTCCCAACTCCTCACATATTGACGCTTGGTCAAGACCCCTTGGCGTCACTTTTTAACGCACCGGGTATCTTTAGTGCCATTTTTTGATGCGTTTAATTCTTGGAATTTAGAAAAGTAGACATGATTTTATGAATATTTATTGGCTACTTTTATATTTTGGAGCAACTAACCCCACTCCTACCCTAAACCTACCTACAAAGGAGTACAAATGTATTAACTCATGTTGCATTACAATCATTACACTCAAGTTGATCGCCCCAATGATGATACCATGCTCTGTTAACTCACGCACACACCCGACTCTTTAGCATGACACATTCGGTCATGAGACATGAAAGCCAATGCTATTTCACTATCAAAGCTGACATGATGTTTCTTTGTATGCATTGATTTATGGCGAAAGAGTAACCCTTGAACCCTTGACGCAGGCTTATTGACGTACGCAGAAGAGCAGAGGATAGAGCAAACCGTATAGGGGGTTTAATCTTTTAGCGCAAGTCAACTTGTGTACTGTTCACCGCTGGAAGCTTGTTATTTTAGTCTATAAAGTTTTAAATATGAATATATATACCTTGCACAAACGTGCCACTTCGCTTCAGAAGGCCTTTATTAACCCCCCAGAGCT
Source organism: Pseudorasbora parva (assembly GCF_024679245.1). NCBI lineage: Eukaryota > Metazoa > Chordata > Actinopteri > Cypriniformes > Gobionidae > Pseudorasbora > Pseudorasbora parva. Next base: position 34,780,708 of record NC_090194.1, read on the forward strand.
GTGTTATATGATGGATAGATGCACTTTCTGACTTCCTAAATGAGACAGGAGTCACTGTCATTATAAAGCTTCGATTTGCCAGGACTTTTTAAAATATAACTCTGATTGTATTCATCTGAAACAAGAATGAGTGTGAGTAAATCATGAGCTAATTTTCAGTTTTGGGTGAACAAACCCTTTAAATATTTATTAGTAGTGGAAACTTGGCTAGCTTTAGCTTTACATTCAATAAATGCTACCTTGATAGTTGGTTACACAGTGCTTTGATAGCATTAGCAGAGCTTAATAATTGCTGAATGAGGATGGCAATATGAAACATTTAACATAAATCTGTTCTCAAACTCACTTGTCACCATGATGCAAAGCCTACAAAAAAACAACATAACAGAAACTCTTCTAATCTAGCTTAACAATACACTAAACACTATAAATCTCACACGTAACATTAATATTGCACAAAAAAACAAAAACATAATATAACACTGAATTTGAGCATTTACTCTCCCTTTTCGAGTGTCATGGCAAAGCATGCTGGGAAATAGAAATCCCAGCTCAGTTTCAGATAAACTTAAGTTTGTCTAAATTAAAAGAAACAAGTTCATAAAACTCAAAACAGTGAAACAGTTCAGATTATTTAAAATGTGTCAGTTTTTAGTGAACTCAAAAGAAAAAGAAAGTTCTAAATACTCATAAAAGTTAATTTGATTGAACTTTGAGTTTGGCTCTATTTGAGTTGGCTCTACTCAAACCAATGAACTCAGTGAAACCTTCATGTACTCAGTCAAGAGCAGTGAGTGATTTTCTCTTTGTCTTATGTCGTTGATTAACAATATTATATAAAAATGACATCGCAGCAGCTGACGCACATGAAGGAGACTTGACTAATATCCTCACAACTCTACGGTCATTTAATACTTTATTTACTCCCTTTAAGACAAGAGGATTACAAGACAAAGTGGGCGTTTAGGCATAATTTTGTGTTTTTGTCCGTTCAAGCGTGAAAGACAACTCAATGCGTCTGGCGCGTGCATATGTATTTAAAGCATTATGAGAATCCTCTTGCTCATCATGGCTGCAAAAAACAAGGCCCACTTCTCATTACCTCTCCCCACCTGCGTATTGATGGATACGTGGAGAAAAACCATGTTACATAACCAGCCATATATTTCTGGGCAAAAAGGCTTTGGATGGTTTCATTCAGATGAATGGTAGACCAGAGCAGGTTTGACGCCGGTAACAAGGTCATCTTCATTTGAGCTCGAATTCAAGCCTGAATCTCCTGTTAAAGTTTCTGTAGTTTTTCACATCGTCATGAAATATGCACGATGCTACGCCCGCTAACGTCTCCCGCTGGACTGGCGCGCAATAACTTCCTCCACCTGATCAATGCTCTCGTCGGCTGGAATGCGCCTGTTTTGGTGTGGAGTGGGAAGGCAATTAGATTATGGAGCTGATGTGCTGGTTTCCCCGCTTCACGCCGGCGCAGGGCTGTTTGTTTAATAGATGTCCTTGTGTGGTCGGCAGGCCCCCAATCATTCGCTTATACTTGTGAAACTGTTTTAGTTAAAGCAGCAAATTAAAGTCCTTAAACTTTTAGACAAATGGAATGAACCTGTATATACATTTTCCATTATGTAGTCTGATGAGAATAGGCGTGTTGGAGTAATTAGCTTTTAGAGCCACATTGGAATCATCAACGTTACGTAAAGGGAAAATTGTGTTTATTTGAGTGTGTGTGTGTGTGTGCGTGTGTGTGTGTGTGTGTGTGTGTGTGTGTGTGTGTGTGTGTGTGTGTGTGTGTGTGTGTGAGTTTGTGTAAACACTGATCAGGCATAACATTGAGCACTGACAGTTGAAGTGAATAACATTGATTATCTCTTCATCACAGCTCCTTTTAGTGGGTGGGATATATTAGGCAGCAAGTGAACATTTTGTCCTCAAAGTTGAAAATGGGCAAGCGTAAGGATTTGAGCGAGTTTAACAAAAGCCAAATTGTGATGGCTAGACGACTGGGTCAGAGCATCTCCAAAACTGCAGCTCTTGTGGGCTGTTCCCGGTCTGCAGTGGTCAGTATCTATCAAAAGTGCTCCAAGGAAGGAACAGTGGAGAACCGGCCACAGGGTCATGGGCGGCCAAGGCTCATTGATGCACGTGGGGAGCGAAGGCTGGCCCGTGTGGTCCGATCAAACAGACGAGCTACTGGAGCTCAAACTGCTCCAGAAGTTAATGCTGGTTCTGATAGAAAGCTGTCAGAATACACAGAGCATCTCAGTTTGTTGCGTATGGGGCGGCATAGCCGCTGACCAGTCAGGGTGCCCGTGCTGACCCCTGACCCCGCCGAAAGCACCAACAGTGGCACGTGAGCATCAGAACTGGACCACAGAGCAATGGAAGAAGGTGGCCTGGTCTGATAAATCACGTTTTCTTTTACATCACGTGGATGGCCGTGTGTGTGTGCATCTCTTACCAGGTGAACACATGGCCCCAGGATGCACTATGGGAAGAAGGCGAGCCGGCAGAGGCAGTGTGATGCTTTGGGCAATGTTCTGCTGGGAAACCTTGGGTCCTCCATCCATGTGGATGTTACTTTGACATGTACCACCTACCTAAGCATTGTTGCAGACCATGTTCAGCCTTTCATGGAAAGGTATTCTCTGGTGGCTGTGGCTCTTTCAGCAGGATAATGCTCACACAAAGCAAAAACAAACAAACAAATAAATAAATATAACAACGTGTAATATACATACATGTGTGTTTTTGTGTGTGTGATTATAGAATCACATATGAGTGTTTTTTATGCTTAAACCGACGGTTCATTTCATGCTTGCCTGACCGGAGCGCTTCATTTTTTGCATCTTTACAAAGACTGTTTATATCCTGCTGTGGTTTGTGAAACCATGATTTCTCATTCTGAAAGTCACAATAACCTCTGCAACATAAAGAGCGTTAAAAAAAATAAACAGCAGGAAAAGAATAGCAGGAAAAGTTGGTGTGCTACAATCACATGAACAGGCGTGACAAATAGAGCTGCCAGAGAGAGCCGAAACATTTCATGCTTGTTAACTCAGAGAAGCCGCTTTTTCCCACAGCCACAAAAGGGGGATTTTACTTATTATCAGGTTCAAGACTTTGATACTAACCTCAAGCCTGCTTTAAGCCCATTACGGCCCAGCTCCCCACGCACATGCGGAGAAAAGACATGAGCGACTGCATGAAAGCGCACTCGAATGGCTGAAGGGAGTCGCTCTGACACAGAACATCACTGGAGTTCAAAGACAAAAGAGGGGCGGAAGCACTCCAGTTCAGGCTTATTTACGGCTGGAGAAGTTTTCAGGTCTTTCTAACCTTTCATTTCTCTTGCAGAGCGACAGGAGGGTCAGGACGAATCATAAAGATAAGAGCGTGGTCGGCCAGAGATGCACAAAAAAAACACAATGCAGACAAACTGTCTTCAGTGGTTCAGCAAACCCTCAGATTTTACTTTAACATGATACCAAAATAGTTTATTGTGCAGACGTTACAAAAAATCTGTTTGCATGCACAATCTCAGACTGAATTTGCTTAACACCTCTGACAGCGCATAAGGTCATGTAAATATTTTCAAATGCGTTGGTTTATCAGATAAAGGTCATGAATGGTTTAATCAAATCCGAACCATCCAGATTCACTGCATTTAAACACATGTGCAGCATGACAAGTCTCATGTCTCAATATGGCTCAATCAAATGTCTCAATATGCTAGCAACACTTTAATTTATACTAGCAACGTGTTGAAACATGTTAGCAATATGCTAATTATTGCTAGCAATGTTCTTAACATGGTAAGCCATGGTAACCATGTCAAAACATGTTAACAATGTGTGAAAATATGCTAGCAACAATATTAAAGGTGGGATAAGTGCTATCTGGTAACCGTTGTTGTTATTTCAAATCACCAAATCAAACACACCCCTACCCCCAGAAGGGTCTCGGCCCTATATTGATAGCTCCGCCCCACACATACGTAACCCAGGCAACGACTATGGCAGAATCTGTGTGTTATTAATCCAGGTCGAATATTCAATGAAAAAGTCCCCCCTTCCATCACAAAAACACAACTCAGTAGAACATGAGTCGACAGTCCAGCTTACGGCAATTATGACAAGATTAGAGTTATAGCGATCACAAAACACAAACCGTTCTCATGAACAACTCAATAAAGTTAGTATACAAGCTCGATAGTCTAGCTAACGACATATTTTACAATTATGAACGGATGGGTTATATAGATGAAAAGAGGAAACAAATATATTAGGAGTATAGTATCTTACCTGTCGGACGCATTTTGTGAGCTGTCGCTTTAAACCTTGAAACACTGAGGGGTTTTAGATGCTCCATACGGTGTGGAAATGAACGGGTCTTTATCATCGCTGAAGTGAGCCAGAATACGATCGCAATTGGACAAACAAGCGAAGATGACACACGAGCATATTCAAGCAAAGCCAGCATATATTAGTTCTTTCTTGGCTAATGTCCGTCCTGTGTGACTCTTGTGTTTTGAATAATGACGTGCACTGAGCCTTTCGTCTCACCGTAGACACGCCCCTTACCTGCTGATTGGCTACAAGTGTGTTATTCCACTCGGCCGAGTCCTTTTTCTAAAACGGTTTTGAAATAACACTTACCCCACCTTTAATTCATGTTAGCAACAATGCTAATTCATTCTAATTCAAAACTTTAATTTTAATACGCATTAATCTATATTTAATTTATTACTTATGCAGTGAAGACTGTAAAGTATTTGATAACTTATTTAATTTCTATTTATTGATATGAAGCCCACAGTTCAATATGGCATTTATTATAATGGGTTTATGTGAAGATTGTTTTAAGTTCACTTAAACTAAAAGTTTTGAAAGCCTAATAATTATTGAAATTGATAGCTTTCAATTATACTGTAATGTTGAAAAATATATTCATTAAACAGATACATCAGTATTAGTATCAGTTATCATTCTTAAAAAGATGCCATTACAACTAATATTTAAAATATACTGTCTTTAAGTTGTTTCTACGTTAATTTGGAAAGTAACGGTGAAATTATTACAATATAAAAATATGAAAAAATTCACTTGAAACAACTGCTGGGATAAATATTGTTTAGTATAACCGAATCACTGATGAATTGGCATCAGAATCTTGTAGTTTGATTGGATTTATGGCCTTTGACGTACATTAATGTTGAGTAATGCGAGGAACTGTAAATCTGTTTTAAGCTTTGTTTGTAAAAATGTGCACACAACCTGCGTCGCCATGAATACAGCTCCTGCTTACTGAATGCCACCACTTCATTTTCTCCAAAAGAAGCTGTCAAGCGACTTTCACACATCCGGTAAAAATCACATGGTGGTGAAACTTGCACGTTTTCCATTAGGTGCAGCGTGAGCACCAGGTGTGTTGGGGCTGTAATGAATTCAAGTCTTCTTTGTCGGTTCCCCCTCATGGCTGGTCGCTCACTCCGTGCTGGGTTTGTTAGTAGAGGCATATCTGTGTGCCGTTATCTCAGTGTCGTGGTGATAAATCGTACGTATCCTCCCTTGCATACACATCTGATTATAAATGAGAGGCGTGAGTGATTCGTCCGATGCTAGCCTTGATGCTAGCACTGGAATTTGACCCTTGTAGTTTCTCTTTGACGTATTGAGTGCTTAGATTCACTCTTAAGATTTCTGAATGATCATGTGACACTGAATACTGAAGTAATGATGCTAAAAAATCAGCATTGATCACAGGAATAAATACATTTTAAAATATATTAAAAGAGAAAACGGTTATTATGTTGGCTTGAGAAAATACTGTTGTTCTATTTAAACTTATAGTTATCATTCTTCTTCTGGGGCTAAAATGTTCAACTCTTGCTCTTAGTGCTTTCATGCTATATATTTTCTAACAGATCCGACTTACTGATCAAAACTATATGAAAAGTCTTTTAGATCCATCACTAGCAAAGCCTAGCAACTATGTTAGGACATGCTAGCTAAAATATAAAGCATTCTAGAAACAAGCTAATTCTCAAAAACATGTTTAAAAATGTTAATTCATGTTAACAACATGCTACAACATGTAAGCAACATGTAAAATAATGCTAGCCATGTGCTAATTTTAGCACATTTCAAATGCTTTTTTAATATGCTATTAAATGCAAATCTATGTTATAATGTTAAACATGTTAAATCATGTAAGCAACATGTTTCCTGCTAGCAAAATGTTAAAACATGTTAGCAAAATGCTCATTTATGTTAACAATGTTCTAATTCATGCTGAATGTGCAAATGTTGAATGAAACATGTTAGCTATGTACTTGTTCATGTGATCAATGTTTGCTAAAAACATGTCTGCAGTGTGTTAATTCATGCTAGCAACGTTTGAACATGCTAGCAGGATTCATAATTCTACTAATGTTAAAACATGTTAGCAACATCTTAAAACATGTAAGCATCCATCCATCCATCCCGACTTAGCATTAAACATAATTTAAACTTCAAACTTTCTCATCATGTTTTATCAAGCCAATGTCAAAGCCAATGCATGTTTGTCTTGGTGAACTTTTCAATTGTAACAATATTTCACAATATTACTATTTTTACTGTATTTTTGATCACATAAATGCAGCCTTGGTGAGTCTTTTAGAGCCACAAGGGTCTTACCGGCCATCAGTTGAACAGTAGTGAATGTTAAGTGGCAAATCTAAAGATATCTTCTTCAGTTTAACATTTTAGATGCTGAGGACATTGGATATTTATTTGGCTTTTTGGACTAACAGCCACATTAGCCCAAACACTTCACAGACAAACACACATTCAGAAGCATAAACACACACACACACACGCACACACGCACACTCAAAGCTGAAAATGCTGTTATCTCTGCCAACACCAGGGGACCACACAAACCCTCCGTTTCTCTTTGTTTGCATCTTCAGAGTGCGTTTGTGGCTCCGCTGTGCTGTGTTATTATTGATCTGGGTTCAGATGAAACCCGACTGCTCTTTAACAACCGTGTTGATTTAAACAGCATGTTGAACTCCGTTACGTCAATATCCAGTGCAGATGAATTATTAAACGCAGCTTTAAAGGGCCCTGTGTTTTTGTATAAAGTATTTTTATATAAATAGCATCCCTTTGTAGATAAACAGCACTATGTTCATTATAGTAATTGGGAATAGCCGTTAGAAGAATGTACACTTTTTTTTTCTCTCCATGTACTAGAACTTGCTGCCACAAAGCAAACATGTTGTAGGCTGTTTCCAAGGCATTGCTATGCAGTGTTTAATGGGTCTTATTTAGTGCATTTATATGTGATAGGATGTTATTGATGATTGCTATGTGGTTGCTGTCATCTGTAGCAGTTTCTAGAAACAGTTTCTTTGCTAGGGTGTTGCCGGGGGGTTGTTAGGGTGTTCTAAACCATTTTAGAAACTTCTTGACTGTCATTTGTGTTTTGCTATGTAGTTGCTAGGGTGTTCTGAGCATTTGAGCAGTTGCTGTTGCGATTGAGCCATTTATAGAAGTTGGTGGGTGGTTGCTAGTGTGTTCTGAGGCATTCTTAGTAGTTGCTAGGGTGTTGCTATGTGGTTGATAAGGTTTTCTGAGCCTTTTTTAGGAGTGGCTAGGGTGTTCAGAGCATTTTATCAGTTGCTATTATGCTTGAGCTCTTTTTATAAAAGTTGATAGGTGGTTGCTATGGTGTTCTGAGGCATTCTTAGTAGTTGCTAGGGTGTTGCTATGTGGTTGAAAAGGTGTTCGGAGCCTCTTTTAGGAGTTGCTATGGTGTTCAGAGCATTTTAGCAGTTACTATTATGTTTAAACTCTTTATAAAAGTTGATAGCTGGTTGCTATGGTGTTCTGAGGCATACTTAGTAGTTGCTAGGGTGTTGCTATGTGGTTGATAAGGTGTTCTGGGTCAATTTCAGGAGTTGATATAATGTTCTGAGCATTTAATAAGTTGCTATTGTGTTAGAGCCATTTATAGAACTTGGTAGGTGGTTGCTGGGGTTTTCAGTGGCATTTTTAATAGTTGCTAGGGTGATATGGTTGCTTAGGTGTTTAAACGTTTTCTGGAGTTACTAGTTCTGAGCCATTGCCAGCAGGTAAAGACAATTATGTTTTTTCTGAGCTGTTGCTAGTGTGTTGCTTTTTGGTTGCAAATGTGTCCTGACCCATTTTAAACGGGTGTTATGGTTTTCTCACCTTAGCAACCACATAGCAACACCCTAGCAACTACTAAAAATGCCTCAAAACACCCTACCAACTTCTGAAAATGGCCCAGAACACCTTAGCTATTTTCAGTAGTTGCTAGGGTGTTCTAAGCCATTTTCAGCAGGTAAAAACTGCTGTCTTCTGCGCCATTTTCAGCCATTGCTAGGGTGTTGCTATGTAGGTGCTAAGGTTTTCTGGGCCATTTTCAGGAATTGCTAGGGTGTTCTGTGACATTTCCAGCAGGAAAAGTCTGTTATGGTTTTCTGAGCCATTTTCAGCTGTTGCCAGGGTGTTGCTATGTATGGTTGCTAAAGAAGGTGTTTTAGAAGGTGTTCTGATTTCTAGCCAAAGTCTTTGATATTCTGGCCACTGGGTATGGCTTGAGTGTACCTTCAATGTATTTCCTTTTTTTCAGGTGTTTAGCAGATAATCTGATCTCTTAGAAAAGTATTAGCACACCTCTCCACTACACTGGAAGTTTAATTATGTAAGGTAAAGGGTTTAATATTTGCAATAGTAATAGTAATGCTTGCTTTAAGTTTCTAATACCACTAATTAAGTCTCTCTCTATATAAGAAAGACAAATACTGGCCATTAACAGAATGTGAAGCTGGGATGGGATGTAAAGCATGAGACGAGAATCCCGTTGCTTCAGTGTTTTCTCTGAGAGGTGGAGGTGCTCTGTTTACAACATCCGTCTCATCAGCCTCATTTTCTCTAATGGCATCGCCTCGTTTTAATGGCAGATATTCATTTGGTATCTTAACAACAGTGGCACCCTTGGGACTCAGCCGTAAACAGGGGTGATGGGAAAATCCTCGACATTTGTCAGAGCAGCGCAGTGTGTTTGACAATGTATGAATTATTGATTAAACTGTTGAATTTTAAACGAGGGTTGTGTCGCTTTGAGGCCCGCAACATAAATGCATAATTATGCATATTCTGGAAAAGATATTGACTATGGAAGAAGGGCAGCTTTTTGTCTGTGTTTTACTTTTCAAGAATGAACCTGATTTGTCTGCTCTATATTGAACTATTCAAGTGATATTTTCACATTCACATGAATCCGCCAAAAAAACAACAATAGTACAAACAGAACGAGCCGATCGAAGGCTGTTTTTATGGCCTGATGGTGCTACACAATGGTGGCAGCGCTCCAGGAGGCCAGGAGTCTCGCACGGTCAGTTTACAGACCTCAGCCGGCTAAACTTAGCCAGGGTGACAAACCAGAATGCAGCCTTGAACTGATTGAATTAGCAGTGGCATTGTGAGTGTGAAAGACCCGGAGAACCCAATGTAATTCTATTCTCAAACTAATTGCCCTCGGGGTCATTTGAGTGGCCTGTGGCAGAGGCAAATAATCTGTCCGTAAGGTCAGCATATCTAATACTGGCTGACAGTTTGATGGTGCTCTAAGAGAGCGTTTCTCCTCAGGGATCTGTTCCCACCGGTCTGTATCACTGCTTGGTTGAGCACGCTCTTAAAAATAAAGCCTCCAATTAGAGGGTTTTACTATCTGATGTCATAGGAGAAGATTTTGAAAGGAAAATTCTGTCAAGCCAGTGTTAGTTTTGTGAAACACAAAAGCAGATGTTTAGCGGAGGGACCAAGCTACAAGAAGGACAAATAAAGTAGACACACTCCATTTTTCATGACCTTTATAGCCATATTGAAAGCAAATAAATGAAAGGAAACAAGATTGTTCAAACTGTTAACTCATTGTGTACAAACAAGTTTAAAGATGACTGTTTCTGCCATTTAGTTTGTATTTTTTAATAAGGTTAAAATGGTGTAAAATGTAGTAATTCAATTATGTACTGATCGATTTTGTTGTGAGCGCCGTGCGCTTGCAGAGAGGCTCCGCCCACACGCTCTTCTGATTGGCTGTGATTTTTGATTGAGTTTGTCTCATGGGCGTATCGTGTCGGTGTGGAATCACTTGTTGATGGAGTCTCAAAATGTTGTGTCTGGTTTGAATGTGGTGAAATCATTATCACATGAAAATGCGTCAAGAAAAGTATCACATCAGTGAAGCTGAACGGCATTGGGATCTTTTTCTGGGCCGTATTCACAAAGAGTTTTATCTCCTCACTAGGAGTCCTCTTGAAAGTTCATAGCAAGGAGTGTTAGCTTAAAGGGATACTCCGCCGTTTTTAGAAATAGGGCTTATTCAAAATCTTTCCTACATTTAGATATGTGGGCAAATGCATTTTTGACTCAGTGCATGCATTGTTTTAGTTTGGCAGGGTCGCCGTTAACTTAGCTTAGCATAATGAATGGAATCCTATGTTGCCAGATAGCATGTCCTGAGTAAAAGTGATTTAAAAAAAAACCTAATTGTTTATTGTGGCCTGTGTATTCACAACAAGTATAAATAGCGATGCAGAATAAGACTGGCAGATATTAACTTGGGACTATATTATGGGAAGCCCAGGCGAAGCACTGCTACTTGGGCGCAGAGATATGACGTGACCTGCACAGAGTGTCTTATCTTTTGGATTGTTTATTTTGAAAAGTGACAGCTACATTTACAACAAACATGGTAATGACCTGCGTAGTAAAAGGTTGTGAGAACAAGCAACGGAAATACACTAATGTAAAGTTTCACAGAATTCCATCAAATGTGGAACTGAGAAATAAATGGCTAGCTGCTCTGGATATCTGTACTTCAACGCCTCTCTACAAAATGAAACTGTATAGTGTTTGTGAAGAGCATTTTGCACCGGGGGTCAACTTTGAACAGATGCATATGGGCCAAGAAAGACGGTACTGCGTCTGAAAGATACAGCCGTCCCTTTCATTTTCAAAGCACAGACAGAAAGTGCATATGTAAGTTGTCTTTTATTACTCTTCCTTATATTATTGTTTGTCTTTATTCGGTTGTAAGATAGATGCTGAGAAGCTGTATATAGACTACGGTTCAAATAAAGTTAGCCTCCTCTAGTATAACCACATGTTGAATTCAACCTGTTTAGTGCTAACAACCGAAACTAAAATAAATAACGATGTTTGTGACCTGTGAAAGCGGCTGTTGAGCGATCAGAACCTCCTCCTTCTCCTGTCGTTCTATTTCCAAAGAACGAAGGCGTAGCTCCTCTTCTGAAAACTCTAGTTCATAGAGGTATGGTTCTGGATCGTGATTGTCTAAGGGTGCGTTCACACTTGTCATGTTTGGTTCGATTAAAACGAACCCTGGTGCGGTTGCTCGGTTAGTGCGGTTCATTTGAACATATGATAACGCTGCCATCCTAACCCTGGTGCGCACCAAACAAGCGGACCGAGACCGCTAAAAAGACGGGTCTCGGTCCGCTTCCAAACGAACTCTGGTGCGGTTCGACTGATATATGAACGCAACACGGACCAAAGACATGTAAACGAACCAAAAACCGGACGTAATGTCACAAGATGCGACGCATAATGCAGCTGATTTGAGGACGCGGAAAGATCGGTGTACGTTATCCAAAATGAGTAACTTTAACGTTAGAGGGCAAACGTGGAGCAACGAGGAAGTGCCTAATCAATATTTGGTCAGACGAGCATGTTTCGAAAATGCTAGAAAAAACACACAAAAAGCATACCTGGCTCTTCTCATCAAAGTTCCTGTGTTGCCCATTATTAGCAGGTACAGACGACAGAACGGCCGTCTCTTTTCTGCACAACGGAGGAAATCCTGCTGCTGTTTTGAATGTTTTGAACATTTTATGAGCTCTTCATGAGTTCTCACCGGGTAAAAATAATGCCACATGTACAAGCATAAAATGATCGCGTTTAATCCAGCACACAGCGTTGTTTTGGACATTTCATGAGCTCTTCATGAGTTCTCTGGTAAAAAATAATGCCATATGTGTTACACACATAAAATGATCGCGTTTAATCAGCACACAGCGTTGTTTTGAATGTTGTGAACATTTCATGAGCTCTTCATGAGTTCTCTGGTAAAAAATAATGCCATATGTACACGCATAAAATGCCCGCGCGTGTAATCCGCACACAGCATTGTTTTGAATGTTCGGTAAGCGAGCTCCTTCGTCATATAAGCCGACCAATCAGGTTGTGAGCGTCTCCCTGTGCCTTTGGTTTCGATAACTTTAGGTTCGCTGTTAAAAATGCCCGTGTGAACGCTAAGCGGACCAGGACTATTATGTTTGTTTTTGTTTTTTGGTCCGGACCAAACGAACCAAACTAACCGAACTACAAGTGTGAACGCACCCTAAGAAGTAACCCTCTTCTTCTCTCACGAAATCATCCATGCTCTTCGCCATTCATGAACTGTATGAAAAAATAGCCAGCTACTTTTCACGTCAGTATGTTGATGGAAGTTGTGTGATTTCATGTGTTGCGTAATATCTCTGCACCCAAGTAGCAGTGCTTCGTCTGTGTGCTTACCCATAATATAGTCCCAAGTCAATATCTTCCTAGAAAATCGCCTAGTCTTAATCTGCATCACTATTTGTACTCGTTGTGAATATGCAGGCCACAAGAAATCATTTAGATAATCACTTTTACCTCGGGACATGCTATCTGGCAACATAGGATTCCATTCATTATGCTAAGCTAAGCTAGCGGCGACCCTGCCAAACTAAAACGATGCGTGCACTGAGACAAAAATGCATTTGCCCACATATCTAGGAAACATGTTTAGTAAGCCGCATTTCTAAAATCGGCGGAGTATCCCTTTAAAATGTATTCAGATAACTCTTAAGAGCATGTTTTATTAAGGAACTCTTAATATAAGAGTTTTTGTACTTTACAGAACATATAAACCAAATTTAGACTTCATAGAACGATCTGTAGACTTTAGAGAAGTCAAAAAACAATATTTTAGACTTTACATAATACAATTTTGACTTTACAGAACCCAAAAAAACATTATTTTAAACTTTATAGAATGCAGAAACCAATATTTTAGACTTTAGAGAAGCTAAAAATCAACATTTTAGACTTTACAGAACAATAATAAGGCTTCACAGAACCCCCCAAAAAACGCATTTTAGACTTTACATACACAGAAACCAACATTTTTTACTTTACCGAACCCAGAAACCATTATTTTAGACTTTAGAGAGGTTAAAAATCAACATCTTACACAGAACAATATTTATACTTTTACAGAATGGAAAAAAAACAACATCATAGACTTTACCAACCAAGAAACCAGTATTTTCGACTTTACAGAACCAAGAAACTTGTATTTTAGACTTTACAGACCCATAAACCAATATGCTGAACTTCATTACCTTTTTTAAAATTTTCTTCAAAGAACCCAAGGTGCTGTAGAACCACAGAAGATGCTTACTTTTTGGGGTTGTAATTATGTAGACCCACTTTATCCAGGGTTCCCCAACAATGAACAGCCAGATCAGGGATGTGTCCTCCTGACCTCCAACTGTCCCTCACGCACAGCTTACAGCTAAAATGTGACCCATCTGACCCACACCTTCCTACTGGGAATTAGACTGGATCTCCAGGGCACCTAAGAACTCAATACATCTTCATCAGAGCGGGAGGGTTCAATTGAGAGCCATTAGTGGGGCTGGGAGTAAAGGTGGAGCAGCTGTTGGGTCTTAGAAAGGCTTGTTGCATCTTTTGTGTTTGTAGAGCCGAGGTGTCTGTTTCACGCCCCCTCCTCCTCCTCTTCATCAGCAAGCGAGTGAGTCGAGCTGCTGTCTGAAGATAGAGCCGCTGTGGCTGTGAGATACGCCTCACAACATTAATTAGCAGCTCTCATTATAGCCCTCGGCCTCGTCACTCTGTCGCATACACACACACACACACACACACACACACACACACACACACACACACACACACACACACACACACACACACTCACGATGTTTCCTAAGGTCTCAGAATCTTCACAATATGCTTGAATATTCTTGTTTACCGAGTTGCTTTAAACAGTTCTCTGATTCATTTGGGTGAAAACAAACCTAGAGGGATTTTTTCTGCAAATAACATTACGAGTTTGCTGCTTTGATTCAAAATCACACCCAAAAGAACCCCAAAGTAATGCGAGTGCGATTTGCTTTTATTAAAAATGACATGCAATCTGAATTCGAGTTTTCTGGCTTTTAGTTCACGTCTGTTAGCTTTGAGGTTGTTGCTACTGCTAAATGTTGACAACTTTTTTTCTTTTCAGGGACTAAAAATATTGATGACTGACTCTGTTTGCATGATCTGATCACATGCTCTCTAAAATAAGGATGCTCCTCCCATAAAACTAATTTCAAAAGCTGTAATTGTGATTTTAGACTATATGCTTTTTAAAGACTATTTACAAGCCCTTTGGAAATGCATCAACACAGGAAAGACAATCCCGTTCAAACCACTGCATTCAGTGTGTAGAAGTGTAGGTCAGAGCGCTGTAATCTCTCTCACATGAGCACACAGTATACTGTTGCTCGCCGTATCTCTGTAATGCACTTTTCCTATATCCAGCCTTTCATTTCTCCGTCAGCCAGTCCTTTCAGTAGAATGATAAAGGGAAGGGGTGTGTGTGACACAGAAAAACATACAGATTCTGAATGTTTCTACTAAATCACTTGAAGTGCTTTCAAAAAGCCAACATTTGATGTCCTGTGTTGACCTGATGGGAAAAGCAGAGCACAGCTGGAGTTCAGAGAATCATCTGCACTCGTCTGTGTTTCCTGTCACACTGTTGTGTTTGTACGCACACTGACCTGTCAGAGCAGGTCAGGCCTTCATTTCACAACTTTGGGAGGTTTAAGGGGGCCTGCCTGTGCTAAACATACGAAGACATTGCTTGGGAGTTTTGAGTGCTTGCTAGAGTGTTTTGGGTGACTTCTGCCCTGTCCCAAATGGCACCCTAAACACTCGAGGTCTGCCTACGAGTCTGCACTTTCGTGATGCCTAGGGGTGGGAATATTTAGGTACCTCATGATCTTGATATCATTTTCTTCTTATTAATTAATTAGTATACCAACTTGAAAATCTTAAAATCTTTTATTTTTATTACATCTGTTTAATCCCAGAAGACAAAACTAATTGTGCGTCATAAATGCATTAGTAGCCTACATTTATTTAACCACTTACACACAGTCGCCACACAGTCGCATGCGTGAGCACTCTTCACAAAGCAGCCTTCTGTCGGTGAGTTTCATATTTTAATATATAAGCACACTGCATTCCAAACAACATAAATGATGGTTTCGTAGAGCATTTGTAAGGAAAATACCGGCATTGAGACTGCACACTGCATGTCCTGTGTAATAAAGGCCATGAATTCACGAGTTCACACCATAGACCGTAAAAAAATATGGACGACTCGACATCATCCGTTTCCGCTTGCCAAATTTGAAGCTTTCAGGCGGCCTTGCACGGCGCGGACATCTTGGGACCGAGTCTGCGCAGTAGCGATTTCGGGACCGGAGTTGCGCAGTAGAGCGCAGGAAGTAGAGCAGGAAGTACAGCTGCGATATCAAAAGCCCGCCCACACTCTCGCAGATGCAGAACAATTAATTATGTTGGTGTGAAATAAACAGTTATGGAAATGTAGAAATTAAAGCTAAAGCTCTAATCTGCTCCCAAAAATTTCGAAAAAAGTCTGTTAGTGCCTCAGTGACAACTTCACTCAGAGAAGCCGTCAGTCTCAGCTGTCAATCATGACGTCACACCCCCCGTTTTTTTAGCATCAGATAACTAACTCAAACTAAACTTATTTTTAAAACGAACACCTGAAATGAAATCATCGTGATGATAACTGCCTTCAGTGACATAAACTAACTTTGGGGGAAAAATTTTGAAGTGTAATTTTATTATTTAGTTTGCCTCTTGTCCATTAGAAATCACAGAGGGGCGGCTATACTGGGACGGGTCACCGGGGGGCGATCGAGGCGCGAAAGCTTCAGTAAATGAGAGGGAGACTGCAGGCTTGGTTCACACTTACATACAATATATAGTGAGCACATTTAAATGCGTATTTTGCGTGGTGTCCTGTGGGAAGGGCTTTGAGCTCAGAATTTGGCCGTGTGTCCATTATCTGAACATGCTCCTCCCGAACATCTTTAATAAAACATCATTTAGTGTTGGGTGACATGACCAAAAATTTATATCAGGGTATTTTTCAAAATGATTCTGGTTTTGCCATATATGGCAGTATTTTTCCCCCCAAAGCATGACCTGGTATTAACCACACATTTTCTAATGATTGAGAGAGAAATACTGCAGTAAATTGATTAGAATGGCCTATTTTACTGTCATGATGAGTGAATATTATAGAAAAATTACACACTAGAATTAATACAGGTTTGTATTAACCCACAAAATGATGCTAAATGGAGACAACAACCAATAATATTACTAGTTTCTACACATGACACAGAAAGAATAGAGATGGAGTTACTTTTTTGCCCATTCTTCTTTGAAATTTCAGTCTACATCAGTCTCTATCAGAATAATCCATCGTCATCGCGGTCATGATCAGACATATGGCTGTATTAGTGTCCTTAATGGCACATATTTCATTTGAAGACGTGATTAAATACAGTGGGTATGGAAAGTATTCAGACCCCCTTTAATCTTTCACTCTTCATTTTGTGTGTTCATTTTTTCCTCATTTATGTACACACCATATGACAGAAAATATTTCTATATATTTCTGTGAAAGAAAAACACAGAATTATTGAAATTTTTGCAGATTTATTAAAAAAGAAAAACTGAAATATTAGATGGTCCTTAGTATTCAGACCCTTTGCTCAGTATTTAGTAGAAGCACTCTTTTGATTTAATACAGCCAAGAGTCTTTTTGGGAAAGATGCAGCAAGTTTTTCACCCCTATAACGCCATACTTTGCTTTGACTGTCCAAAAGTACTCAACAAGGGCGTTGGTCGCAAAGGGAGAGCTTGCGAGCACCCTTCAGAAACCTAAAATGTCAAATGGGACACCCTCTGGTCTCGTGGACTTCACGATCATGCACATTCTGCAGTCATTGTAAGACTTGTTAGGATGCTCAGCCTCAGATGTCACATCAACTGTTGGCTGAACGTCTAACGCATAAGACACACAAAATGGGAAACCCTTCAGGAGTTTTAAAGTCGTCCTCTGATTGGTTGAATTCTCCAGACTTTCTGTCTCGCATTCTTTAACAATCCCCTGCGAAAAAAACTGCCGTGAGTGCCGTCGTCTTTACAACTGTGACAGTGAGCTCCTATCAGGATCAACTAAACGCTGGATTTTCTAAAGTGTGTGAATTTTACTTTGCCATTATTGCAGTAAACATACACAATGTTCTTGAATTAATAATTTATTAACTGTACGCCGGCCTGTTATCGTAGGTCCATTGAATTTACATTTTCATGCCCCTAAACATGACGCAGAACAAAAACCAACTGTGATTGGCTGCTTTACATGTCGGTCAGACTTCCTCTATCCGGTCTTTGTCCAATGAAAGCTGCGCTGGAGTCCAGACCTTCTGCCGTCAGTCTAAAGGTGTGGTTAGGCAAGACTAGGATGCTTATAACCGAACAAATGTTGCCCAGGGGCTGTTTACATGTGTACAGGTGTTCATGTTATTTCATCATAGCAGCTCTTTTATTTGAAAGTGACCTGATATTATTCTGATATCATGGCATTTGACAGGGCTGTTCTGATGAAATGTGCTTTTAATAAGGTTTTATTGCTGATGTATGAATAAATAATGGCGCCCGTAGTTTATCTTCATTGTTGGTTAACAGTGTCCAACCTGTCCCTTTAAACGCTGCTGAAGCCCAGCATCTGTGCTTTTATCCTGAGCTGACACTGATGGAGGTCATTTATATCAGTTCAAACCTGTAATGTTGTTATGGAGGTGATGTCTTTGTCTCTCTAGTCTTATGATCCGCAGCAGTGACTGTCCTGTCCTGTCCTTTATTTGACACAGGAAGCTTGTTTCTAAGTCCACTGTGGGCATGTGTGTGTGTGTGAGAGAGAGAGTGTGTGAGAGAGAAAGTGAGTGTGAGTGAGAGAAAGAGAGAGAGAGAAAGTGTGTGTGTGTGTGTGTGTGTGTGTGTGTGTGTGTGTGTGTGTGTGTGTGTGAGCCTGTTTATGTGGTTTATGAGGACACAAATTTGTATAACTACATGGGTATTACACTGGTATTACACTATAAATGTGGTTTATGAGGACATATCAAATGTCCTCATAATTCAAATGGCCTTAAAAACATACTAAATGATGTTTTTTTGAGAAAGTAAAAATGCAGAATGTTTCCTGTGATGGGTAGGTTTAGGGCCAGGGGCAGTGTAAGGGGATAGAAAATACGGTTTGTACGGTATAAAAACCATTACGCCTATGGAGAGTCCCTGTAAACCACATAGACCAACATGTGTGTGTGTGTGTATGTGTGTGTGTGTGTGTGTGTGTGTGTGTGTGTGTGTGTGTGTGTGTGTGTGTGTGTGTGTGTGTGTGTGTGTGTGTTAGTGTGTGTGTGTGTGTGTTAGTGTGTGTGTGTTGTGTGTGTGTTCGTTCTGCCATTGCACTGTGCGAGTGGAGTAGCTAATGTCCATAATTCTTGCTGTTGGGAAAAACAATGTGTTTTTTGTGGGAAAGCAGGACATGACACACTGCAGCACAATGCCAGGAGAGACGCGCTTCTACCTTCTTCCTGTCCATCAACACTTATGGTGGCATTTAAACTTTCTGAAAGCGGACCTCAGAATAATATTATTCAAGGATCAGGGCAATTCGCCAAGCGGAGACACAGGGACTCTTCCAAATCTCTCTTAAGAAGCAGAACACAAAGGTAAACAAGCAGAGAGATGAATCTTTAAAGATGGCCGGCGACGGACAGAACAGGTGTCATATTACAGACAGCTATGTTCAGCAGGGAGAGCAGTCGTTGATTGGTCCAGGCTGGAGTTTAGGACTGAAGATGGCAGTGTAAATACTGCACATATGCACTTTGATGCAGAACACTCACTGTCATTTGGATGGACTGTAATGTGATGCATTAATATAAACCACATTCATTAATCACCAACTGTGGCGATAAATACTGCATGTTAGTTTGAGGGTGTTCATAATCATTAATAAAACATTAGAAAACATCATTACATTATATAATTCTTAATAGATCATAAGCTAATGTATGTTTAGATTAGAAATTAGAAAACTTTCATTTTCATATAGGCCTCCAGAATCTGTATTTGAATGTAGTTGAACTAATGATCTGTTCTGTATTATATTTTATGTTTCTTAATGATGATATATGCATGAAAGTTATTTCCAAGTTATTATGAGTCACCCACGATTTTTTATTGATGTAACCATTATCATGTTTTGTCTGATTAAAAAAAATTAATTAAATCAAGAAATTCCTGATATACTGAATATATATATATTAGGGATGCAACAATACTGTTAGTCCATGGTTCAATACATGCCTCGGTTTTTAACCACGGTTTTTCGGTTCGTTTTTTTTTTTTTTTTAGTATTCTATTCTTAGGCGACAGGAACAGAAAAAGGTTAAGGAGAAAATGTTTCTATTAAAATACTCTTTCTTTATTTCACTTAAAAGACTTGAAAACCCTTACTTAAACTTAAAACTTCTGAGTATTTCACAATCTGCTCAGTTACTGGGATTTTCACGCACAACCATTTCTGGGGTTTACAAAGAATGGTGTGAAAAGGGAAAAACATCCAGTATGCGTCAGTCCTGTGGGCGAAGATGCCTTGTTGATGCTAGAGGTCAGAGGAGAATGGGCCGACTGATTCAAGCTGATAGAAGAGCAACTTTGACTGAAATAACCACTCGTTACAACAACTTAGTGTCAGTTGGGCGTCGTTTAAATGCCACGGCCTACCTGAGCATTGTTTCTGACCATGTCCATCCCTTTTTGACCCCCATGTACCATCCTCTGATGGCTACTTCCAGCAGGATAATGCACCATGTCACAAAGCTCGAATCATTTCAAATTGGTTTATTGAACATGACAATGAGTTCACTGTAGTAAAATGGCCCCACAGTCCCCAGATCTCAACCCAATAGAGCATCTTTGGGATGTGGTGGAACGGGAGCTTCGTGCCCTGGATGTGCATCCCACAAATCTCCATCAACTGCAAGATGCTCTCCTATCAATATGGGCCAACATTTCTAAAGAATGCTTTCAGCAACTTGTTGAGTCAATGCCACGTAGAATTAAGGCAGTTCTGAAGGCGAAAGAGGGTCAAACACAGTATTAGTATGTGTTCCTAATAATCCTTTAGGTGAGTGTATGTATATATATATGTGTGTGTGCGTGCGTGCGTCCGTGTGTGTGTGTGTGTGTGTGTGTGTGTGTGTGTGTGTGTGTGTGTGTGTGTGTGTGTGTGTGTGTGTGTGTGTGTGTGTGTGTGTGTGTGTGTTTGCAATATGTATACTTAAATAAAATAGTTTGATAGAATAGAATAATATATATATATACTTTTTAGTGTATTTAGATTATATTATTTATTGATAATTTTGAAGTTAGGAATTGGAATATTATACTGTAATTCTCTGAATATCATCAAACTATAATCTTCCATTAATTAACATTAGTTTATGCTTTAACTAACAATGGCCATGGCCACAATGTGTATTAATATTTGTTAATGTTAGTTCATAAAACACATCTGCACATTATTAGTTCATGTCCTTTAAATAATTTTAGCTGATTATATCATTTAAGTAAATGTTCAAATTAATATTAATAAATACTTTTGATTTTTTTTTATTGTTAGTTACTAATAGAGATAAATAATGGAAACTTAAAGTGTCACTGTGTATTTTGCAACCATAAATGTGCAATTTTTGCAGTATATTAAAAACACTGCAGTAAACATTTATGTTGCCCTACGAGCCCTTTCCTCTTTATAAATATAAGTCTAGTTTTAGGGATTTTTTTTTATCCAATGTCTGGAATGGACAGTTCGGGGGTTCTGAGCGTGTAAAGGTTTGTGCTTGAGTACTTTTATCCTCTTTGTGCAGCAGTGTGCTTTATAAATCCAGATTAGGTGTGTGTGTGTGTGTGTGTGTGTGTGTGTGTGTGTGTGTGTGTATGCGGCGGCTCTATGACCCCGCGGACTCCTCTCCTCCGCCACCCTCCTCCTCCTCCTCCTCCTCTCAGCGCAGAGGAGCAGCGGGGAAGGAAGTTATTAGTGTTCTGCGCTCCAGTTCTGCGCTGTCGGAGGATATCCTTCTCCTTCCAACTCTCAAATTCCAAGGATTTTTCTGTTTTTCTTTCCCACTCCTCCTCCTCCTCTTCTTCTCTCCAGCTGGATCCGTGTATTTATGCGCGTCTTTGAGGGTTTTTGCGCGCGCGCGTGTGCGTGTATGTATAGAATTACGCATCATCTCTGGAATCTCGATCCGCTGTGATTTTCTTTGGGATTATTTTCCACCAACACACGTTTTATGCTGAACTTTTTTGGGTTTCCACGACCTACCCCGGACATTTAAAGGAAAGCGGACTGTTTAGAGCGAGCGATCGTGTAGCGTTTATCAGAACGGAAAGTTTTCTTCTCTTTTCTTCCGCGCGAGGCACATCATCCGCTGTCACGATGGAGAGCGAATGTCTCCGCGTATAGCGTGCCAAGTGTCCCTTCTGGGTTTATATGACCGTAGTCGTCGTTATCGCGCATTTTCACGAACATAAACTACCAGTTGAGGCGAAAACGAGCCGATCTCTCCAGACCGCGCGTGTTGGATTATCAGGAGGACACTAGAGGCTCCAGCGCTCTGCGCTTTTACGCACGCTCGCGCGCCTGGAGAGCGTCATGAATCTGCCGTCCGGACACGCTGTGGCTTTATGTCCTCATCCTGAATCCCACTTCTTTGCCATCGTGATGTTTTGATGCTGTTCATTTTTGCTTTACAAATATGATGAAATGGCAGCCCCGGAAGAAGGTAAGCTCGAGCTCAGATTTATTGTGAGTTTGGCAGTAGATCAGGAGGGGAAGACCTCTGGATCAACATGATCTTGAAGGGTGTGCAGTTAATGTTGCATTCAATCATCCAAGTTGAGGATTTGTGTTCAGGTATGGATGGCTAGATGTGGGTTATATGCAGAAACATTTAGTTTTATTTCTTGTAATGCATTTTATTCTCAGTTTAATTGTGATTATGATGGTGATGGTAATGTAAAGTCACCTCAACCTTAAAGTCCTGTCATATTGAATCAGTTGACTTCTGCATGTGCAGCATCTTACAGTCCTTAACTTTACTAGAAGCTCAAGCTTTGCTGATATGACATGGCTATTAGGGCATTGCATATGCTTTGAATCTCATTGCTTTTCAAGTCTTAACGCCACCGTTTGATGGCGGACTCTGTTTTGCTGTCTTGTGTGTATTTTTGAATGAACTAAATGCTGAGTGTGCCATTGCCTTGGGCCCTTTGAACACCAGCCAAAACTTGCAGTTGCATCTTCTTCTCCACTAGAGGGCAAACACCCTCAGATCACAGGAACCTGCCTCCCTTTCCGTGTTCTTCTGAGCAAAAAACATCATAAATCCATGCCATTCCTCTGCTTTTGTTTCGTGCCTGTAATTGTGTCCGTCGCATTGTTGTGTTCCCCAGATTAAAGGGCCTTAAATGGGTCTTTTGTGAATCAAAAGATAATGACGTTCAGCGAGTGAGTCACTGCTACAGCTGCCGAACACCTCTTAGGGTTTGTAAATAAGACCTCCGTGGAAGATAAAACCTGATACGCAGCTGGAGAGCCGAGTATGATCTTGGGGCGCAAACAAACTTCAGCTTCCTGCGCCGACGTCTGCCTTTCTGCTGTTCACTTCATGCAGGCGACTTAAAGTCATGATATGACAAAAGAACTTGATTATTTCACTCTCAATAGCGGACAAAGACTATTCAGCGCTCCCCGGCGGGAGTCAAATCGCATTCAGCTCATTAGGGTCTCACTTTTCTCCTCTATTGGAGGCATATTGTTTAGGGCTGCAGTTAATCAAAAGGCACCGCAGGCCGCACTCCTCTACAAACGCTCACGACATGAAGCCCAAGGTTCGAAAGGCCGGAGCTCATTTTGAGTGAGCTAATTGTGTGCAACTCCTCTGTGAAGTCTTGTTTGATCGGGGGGGAAACCTTTTAGGCAATTTGAGATTTGATTCAGGGAGTCGTGTTCCAAAAGTGTTCGTGATTCTTCTGGTGTAAGGGTGCAAAATCACAACTGCCTGTGTGCATGTGAATGAATCCATAGTCATTTGGGAATGAATCATGAGCTGGCTTGTTTTGGCATGGACGAGGGTCTTGTGGGGCTCTGGACCGACGGGATCGCCCAGGTTTTGGCACGGTCACGCTTACAGTTGGCCGACTGCTCACATTCTTCTCTGAGTTGGCTCAACACATTTCCGACGGTTTTCGCACTGCCGCCATTACCTGAGCACATTTTTGGAAAGAAATTGATGCTTTTATTTAGCAAGGACACATTAAATTGATCAAAAGTGACAGTAAAGCCATTTATAATGTTACAAAAGATTCGATTTCAAATAAATCTTTTGACCTTCATCAAAATGTATGACAGTTTTCACAAAAATATGAAGCAGCTCATCCTCATATTAGAATGATTAGACAGGATCATGTGACACTGAAGACATAGTAATGATGATCACAGGAATACATTACACTACAATATATTCACATAGAACACATTAATGATAATAATAATTCAAAGTTTTCTGTTTTTTAGAACAAATAAATGCAGCCTTGGTGAGTTTTAGTGTTGTCTTTTTGCTTTTATTCAGCAAGCCACATGAGTTGGTGAATAATTTCTATCTGTAGCACTTCCTGAAGTTTAGTATTTAGCGTGTGGGTTTGTTGAAATCACAAAGATCACAGAGATCTTCTGAAGTCTAAGTTTAGTACTCGTTTGGTATCATGTTAAAGTCGATTGCAGATGAATTCCTTCTGTTTTCACACTCTTTTATCTTCTGATCTCGTTTTCTATCTCCTCCTGACTAGTGTTTGTCCTGCACGCATCTTTCCGGTATTAAAACCGTCTGTCCTGAAGATGTTTATCCGCACACATATAGCACCGTAATTCAGCTTCCAGCTTTTAAGACTCTCATTAATGGTCTTTTACTTCAAATCTAGGTCTGTTTCCCGTCTTGCGTGGTCCCTGTAGATGAATCCCACATTCGGCTCTGTGCCGTGGAGATCAATACAGCGTCTGAGAGTTTGCCGAAGACCTCTCGGGCGCCTCGGCTTCGTATTGGATTACACTAATATGTTCAAAAGCACTTTATATTTTCCCAGCGCCACTGTCGGAGCGCGCCGATAACACTCGTGGAGGGGAAGACTTTGTTTACCATGGATTACAAGGATTATGGCGCTCTCGCTCGCTGGCTCTCCCGGTATCACTACCTCAGCAGATTAAGCATCCCATCCATTACTCACTCCGAGTGACTGGGAGAGAGGCGGTGGCCCTGTGGTTATTCCGGGGGGCAGATGCACAGGACGCTTCTTCTTCAGGCCTGCGGAGGCCAATTGGCGTCTCAAACACACACTTTTTTAAATCATTTAAGTTTGAATCATTTGGAGATGATGAAAGTTGTTGAAAGACAAGAACCTGGGTGAAGTTTCTGCTTTCTGGGGCATTGGCGATGAAAGCGGCGGCACATTGAGGAGCTCTGGGGTTTATTTTTAGGCAGCTTTGTTTGGTTCCATCTAGTGCTGCGGTGTCAGAAACGAAGCGTTTGTCAGACAGTGCTCTATATAGGGGATAGAGAACGATCAGACAGTGCTCTATATAGGGGATAGAGAACGATCAGACAGTGCACTATATAGGGGATAGAGAACGATCAGACAGTGCTCTATATAGGGGATAGGGAACGATCAGACAGTGCACTATATAGGGGATAGGGAACGATCAGACAGTGCACTATATAGGGGATAGAGAACGATCAGACAGTGCTCTATATAGGGGATAGGGAACGATCAGACAGTGCACTATATAGGGGATAGAGAACGATCAGACAGCGCTCTATATAGGGGATAGAGAACGATCAGACAGTGCTCTATATAGGGGATAGAGAACGATCAGACAGTGCACTATATAGGGGATAGAGAACGATCAGACAGTGCTCTATATAGGGGATAGGGAACGATCAGACAGTGCACTATATAGGGGATAGGGAACGATCAGACAGTGCACTATATAGGGGATAGGGAACGATCAGACAGTGCACTATATAGGGGATAGGAAACGATCAGACAGTGCACTATATAGGGGATAGGGAACGATCAGACAGTGCACTATATAGGGGATAGGGAACGATCAGACAGTGCTCTATATAGGGGATAGAGAACGATCAGACAGTGCACTATATAGGGGATAGGGAACGATCAGACAGTGCTCTATATAGGGTATAGAGAACGATCAGACAGTGCTCTATATAGGGGATAGAGAACGATCAGACAGTGCTCTATATAGGGGATAGAGAACGATCAGACAGTGCTCTATATAGGGGATAGGGAACGATCAGACAGTGCACTATATAGGGGATAGGGAACGATCAGACAGTGCACTATATAGGGGATAGGGAACGATCAGACAGTGCACTATATAGGGGATAGGAAACGATCAGACAGTGCACTATATAGGGGATAGGGAACGATCAGACAGTGCTCTATATAGGGGATAGAGAACGATCAGACAGTGCACTATATAGGGGATAGGAAACGATCAGACAGTGCTCTATATAGGGAACGATCAAACAGTGCACTATATAGGGGATAGGGAACGATCAGACAGTGCACTATATAGGGGATAGGGAACGATCAGACAGTGCACTATATAGGGGATAGGGAACGATCAGACAGTGCACTATATAGGGGATAGGGAACGATCAGACAGTGCTCTATATAGGGGATAGGGAACGATCAGACAGTGCACTATATAGGGGATAGGGAACGATCAGACAGTGCACTATATAGGGGATAGAGAACGATCAGACAGTGCACTATATAGGGGATAGAGAACGATCAGACAGTGCACTATATAGGGAATAGAGAACGATCAGACAGTGCTCTATATAGGGGATAGAGAATGATCAGACAGTGCTCTATATAGGGGATAGAGAACGATCAGACAGTGCTCTATATAGGGGATAGGGAACGATCAGACAGTGCTCTATATAGGGGATAGGGAACTATCAGACAGTGCTCTATATAGGGGATAGAGAACGATCAGACAGTGCTCTATATAGGGGATTGAGAACGATCAGACAGTGCTCTATATAGGGGATAGGGAACGATCAGACAGTGCTCTATATAGGGGATGGAGAACGATCAGACAGTGCACTATATAGGGGATAGAGAATGATCAGACAGTGCTCTATATAGGGGATAGAGAACGATCAGACAGTGCACTTTATAGGGGATAGAGAATGATCAGACAGTGCTCTATATAGTGGATAGGGAACGATCAGACAGCGCTCTGTATAGGGGATAGAGAACGATCAGACAGTGCACTATATAGGGGATAGGGAACGATCAGACAGTGCACTATATAGGGGATAGAGAACGATCAGACAGTGCACTATATAGGGGATAGAGAACGATCAGACAGTGCTCTATATAGGGGATAGAGAACGATCAGACAGTGCTCTATATAGGGGAAAGAGAACGATCAGACAGAGCTCTATATAGGGGATAGAGAACGATCAGACAGTGCTCTATATAGTGGATAGGGAACGATCAGACAGCGCTCTGTATAGGGGATAGAGAACGATCAGACAGTGCTCTATATAGGGGATAGAGAACGATCAGACAGTGCTCTATATAGGGGATAGAGAACGATCAGACAGCGCTCTATATAGGGGAAAGAGAACGATCAGACAGTGCTCTATATAGGGGATAGAGAACGATCAGACAGTGCTCTATATAGTGGATAGGGAACGATCAGACAGCGCTCTGTATAGGGGATAGAGAACGATCAGACAGTGCTCTATATAGGGGATAGAGAACGATCAGACAGCGCTCTATATAGGGGAAAGAGAACGATCAGACAGTGCACTATATAGGGGATAGAGAACGATCAGACAGTGCTCTATATAGGGGATAGAGAACGATCAGACAGCGCTCTATATAGGGGAAAGAGAACGATCAGACAGTGCACTATATAGGGGATAGAGAACGATCAGACAGTGCTCTATATAGGGGATAGGGAACGATCAGACAGTGCACTATATAGGGGAAAGAGAACGATCAGACAGTGCTCTATATAGGGGATAGGGAACGATCAGACAGTGCTCTATATAGGGGAAAGAGAACGATCAGACAGTGCACTATATAGGGGATAGAGAACGATCAGACAGTGCACTATATAGGGGATAGAGAACGACCAGACAGTGCTTTATATAGGGGATAGAGAACGATCAGACAGTGCTCTATATAGGGGATAGGAAACGATCAGACAGTGCTCTATATAGGGGATAGAGAACGATCAGACAGTGCACTATATAGGGGATAGAGAACGATCAGACAGTGCACTATATAGGGGATAGAGAACGATCAGACAGTGCACTATATAGGGGATAGAGAACGATCAGACAGTGCACTATATAGGGGATAGGGAACGATCAGACAGTGCTCTATATAGGGGATAGGGAACGATCAGACAGAGCACTATATAGGGGATAGAGAACGATCAGACAGAGCACTATATAGGGGATAGAGAACGATCAGACAGTGCACTATATAGGGGATAGGGAACGATCAGACAGTGCTCTATATAGGGGATAGGGAACGATCAGACAGTGCTCTATATAGGGGATAGGGAACGATCAGACAGTGCACTATATAGGGGATTTTAAAGCGTTACGGAGCAGATTAGGAGGAAACTGCAGCTTTACTGAGCTCAACAGCTCTGACCGAGCTTTGATATCAACTTAACACTATTGGCTATTTTAAAAAGGGGAGGAGCTGTTTGATGTGCCCCGCCCTTTCCTCCTGTTTCAGTGGAAATTACATCAACACACTGAATAATGCTGCTTGTTTCAAGCGGGACTTTAAATGTTATTTTGTTTCATTGACTCCGCCTTTCACCAAGCCCTCTTCATTTACAAGTTTTTTCCTCCAATCACATGCCTTATTTTGGTTTGTAGTGTTTCCTGGTCGAATCAATACATGTATTCTCCTCAAATTTCCTTTTTTACTTAGAAATTGTCACATTTTAGAAGTAAAATAGTTGGTGTGATTTTTACAAGACTTGCTCCAAAAAAGGGACCCTGAAATTCTGTGCATACTACTATTTTCTAAACAGTAAACACACTGGCAGAGTTGTTAAAGGCTTGTTGAATAGCTAGAGATAGTTAATATCTTCCCATTGTTTTCGCTCTCTCGGTTTAATAACCGGTACTCCAGTCTGATGTGATTTAGCGTCAGATTCACTGAAGTGGGCTTAACCCTTATCGGAGGCGATACTCCAGCGCTAAAACCTCGTTTAGCAGCTCTTAACCTCTGGGGAGCTGCAGAACCTTATCTCCATTTGATTCCTGCGTTATTTATTAGATCTCTGCGGGGAGGCTATCGCTCTCTCGCCATTATATCCATCACCGGAGTATCCCGCGGCATCCAAACACAGCGAAGCCTCGATGACAAACATGCTATCATCACCCGCACCTGTTTGGTGGGTATGTGGCCACATTCACCCTGATTTCTGAATTTGACTGAGCGTTTCCCGGGTGTGCGTAAGGTAGCCGGAGCGCTGTGAGGATCTTGATGAGGAAGGTGTTTTGAAGAGCCTCCTGCGATGAGAAAGGAAGCGCGCAGGGAGACAGGTGGATGATTAACCGTCAGCGCCGAACGCACCTGCTGGCTTTGTGATTTGCCAGCGTATTTACAGCCTTCCACGATGGGCTCGGAATCAGACGGACAGGCTTGCTCTGGGTCTCGCTTAGCGGCGTTTGGAGGAGCCGGCGGGGGGAGTTATTAGGTAACCTTGAATAGATTCCCTCTGGTTCTCATCTTTCAGCCGCTGACACCAAGATGAACTTCCTATTCTGGTTGTTCCCTCTGGTTTTACACCTCCCAGATTGGCTCATTTCTCCCTGTACGCAACACGAGCTTCCATTATAACTCGCAACAGAACATACACTTTTGAGATATTTAATGCACAGCCCTGCCTACCTTGGTTACTGTTGCTAAGTCTTTGGAGAAAGCCCCATAGGAAAGAATTGGAGATTTCTGTGAACAGTGTAAAAGGTGGTAAAAATAGGAGCATCGTTTCTAAAATATAGAGGAAAAAAGTGCCTTCTCTATCTTTGCCAATTCCTGTACCCTTTAATATTAGTGTTCAGTATTTCAAAATCACAGTTTGACAACTTTTAAAAGAAAATGTCAAGGTGCTAGGAATGGTTTTGTGCCATCAGAATGTACTTGGAAACTTCAACTATTATAAATGTAAGGCGATCAAGAAACATTGCCGTTGTATAAATTGATTGGGTATTATTTTTCTGTGACATTGCAGCACATTTCTATTAGCTGCTTTTCTTTAAATAATTTGTCAAAGGCATAGTCTACCTAAAAAAAAATCATCTTTCATTCACAGCATGATGTTTGCAACTTTCACTTCCTATAAATTACTTACCAAAAACCTCCCCAAATAGCATGGTAGTACCATAGTATTTTTGAAAGTACATTGGAATACCATACAAAACCATGATATATGAATTTCCATTATCAGTTGATACCATCAGTGCTTTTTTTAAGGATTGCAACTGCCCTGGCAGCAAAATTTTACCATTTTTTTGTATAATTTCTGTAAGTATGTGTTTAAAACTATCCAAACACACTGGACTTCTATAAAGCAAAAACTTGTGTGATGTTTTAAAGGATCATTCATATCAGCCATGTTGTCTTGAAGTTTCTGAACTGTATCTGATTGTGTCTCAACCAGAAGCTGCAGCATCTAATATGACTGATAATGCTGCTGATTGAAATCAATGTAAGCTGCCCCCTGGAGTTCATTAGATAGATGAAGTGTGTGTGTGTGTGTGTGTGTGTGTGTGTGTATATGAGTGGGTGTGTATACGTGTTTTTCTAGCCTGGTGAATGCACACAGACTCATGCGGACTCGTGTCACTGTGGGGACCTAAATTGAGGAAAATATGGTTTGCACAGTAGAAAAACCATTAGCGAGTCCTCAGAAAGATAGCGCACCAGAAGTGTGCGTGTGTGAGAGAGAGAGAGAGAGAGAGAGAGAGAGAGAGAGAGTGTGTGTGTGTGTGTGTGTGGTATGCAGCTCAAAACTGATCATTCAGATGCATTATGTATTGTGCATACTGTACAGTTTTTGTGTCTGCATCAAAAACCCTGATGACCTACTTCATCTTCCCAAATCTGCAGTAACCGAAACACACTGTGTGTATCTCGAGGCAATGCACTCGACTTGACCTTCCATTTCCAGTGTGACGAACGAACCAGAGCTGTGATTTAACATCTACATGGCTCATTAAGTCCGACTGGCAAAAGTGAAGTCATTTTACACTAAATTGGATTAAAATGCAAAATAACTTTACTTCTGAGATGATAACCGGATGCAGCTTGCTGTATTACTGTACCAAACGTCTGTTTTAAACGTTTATACTGCGAGAATAAAGGCAATATTCAGAATCAGTACTTATGGTGCAGTAGGCCTAAATAGTTTGCTAGTGTTCCGTTCTGAGCTACATTTGGCATGGACGTTTCTTCATGTAATGACTTTGCTGATTGCTTTTGATTAGCATGTGTGTGTATAAACGCATGTGGTGTGTAGATAGTGATTGAGGCCAAAAACGCTGTTAGCAGGACCCTCTAGCAGACGCAGAGCCGCATGAATAAGCATGCAGGACCATTCCCCAACACATTTCCCAGTGTGATGAAGTGGAAAAACTGCTCAAATGCAGCAGTCTGGGAGGATCCCGCATTCAGACCTGCTGTAGCGAGCGCTCATCCGCACTACAAAGACAAACACAGCCGTTTGATCGCGTCTCTGACCTACTATTCTCCAGCGGAACCGGCTCAATGTGCTTCTTTATTTGAGCTGATTATGTTTGAGGCAAAATAAAGCGACCGCATAAAGGTGGGCGAATGACCAAAATGTAATTTTATATCACAAACATTGTATTGCCAGTTATGTATATATTTGTTTTACTTGCATTAACCTTTTCGAGTTTTGAAATATACATTTATTTTCATCAAAGCTGAAAAATATTAAGGTGTTCATTTTATTAGCAATATTTCCCAGCCCTAAATTGGAGAGGGAATGTCTTACTTACACTTTGTTGTGTTTATAGTCTTCAGTTAGCAATTAAAAGTGATGACACTGACCCAAACACACTTCAATGCCATGAAGTTTAAAATGGCCAGTCTTCATTTTGAAACTCACTTGAGGCCTCTGTCACATCGAAGCAAGTGCTGTAGAAATTATATTTGCCAACTCTTTTTTTCTTTTGCCCTCCCTTGCGTTTCAAGTATCTCCCTACATCAGCAGCAGCGTGTTCATCACCTGCCCAACGGAGCGAGAACGAGCGGGAGGCAGAGAGTCTACTGAAGGACAGAGGAGGGAGGAAAGGCATGTGCTCTCAATGCAATGCTCAGCCGGTTCACCTTGAAGCTGCGCTGGTCCGTCCATTTGCTAGCGGAGCAGGAAGTGTCAGTGTGCTTTGAAGGGAAGTAATGAGCAAGCGGGTTGTCTGTTTCGTGGATGCACTTGTCCTGACCCGGATGAGTGCAGGCTGTGTGGAGTAGGTCTGAAATAGAGGTTAACAGGAGGACCTTAAAATGAACATGTGAAGCAACAGTTAACCAGTGAAGAGCATGGAGAAGAGGAGTTATGTGAGCACTACGTCTAGTCAGTGTGAGCAGTCTTACGGCTGCATTTTCTGTACATACTGTAGCCTTTTAATAATATTTTGCCGTAGTCCAAACGAGAAGTTATTAGTGCATGAAGAAGGGTTTCTGCATCAGCCAGGAAGTGGAGACGTGCGATATTACAGGTGATAAAAAGTTACACAAGCGATATGAGAAACAAAGGAAAGAGAGGAATCAAATAAATCACCAAAATTACATACAGGGAAAGAGAGTTTAATAAGAACCCCATCTGTCTCTCTCTGTGGGAGCCAATCAGCATTGTTTCGGTTTTTCTGTTATTTAGTTTAAGAAAGGTTCTGGGAAATCCAGTGTTTTATTTCTCTAAAGCAGTGAGTGAGTCAGGCAGAGATGAAATATCAGAGGAGGTGGTAATATAGATATGAAACTGTAATTTTGGTGAACACCTAAAAAGTAACGTTCCTAGAACAGATCTCTGTGGAACACCCTGTAAATTGTGGTGGACTTATACCTAACAAGTAACGGTCCTAGAACAGATCTCTGTGGAACGTCTTGTG